>NW_018221808.1:53911-82557 GCF_001263595.1 Phalaenopsis equestris
TATATATATAGTGGAGAATGTTCTGTTGGCTCAAGAATTAGTGATGGATCTGGATAAGCATTGCAGAGGTGGGAACCAAATATTTAAATTGGACTTTAGAAAGGCTTATGATACCATTAACTAGGAGTTCATTGAGGAAGTGCTATATGCTAAGGGATTTACTCATCAATTTATCTTGCTGATACAGAGATGGCTAAGAAACAACTTTCAATCAGTGTTCATAAATGGTAAATCTCATGGTTTCTTCACTTCATCTATAGGAATCAAGCAAGGTGACCCCTTAACTCCTACTATATTCATTATTGTTTTTTATTACCTCTCGCCCAAATCCTTCATATCACATCAAAAATACCACCACTTATTCAAAATATAATTTTGTGTGATTTAATAATTAGAAGTATTTTAGCAGCTTTTGTCAAATTTCATTAAAAAAAGTTTTTTGGTAGCTTTGAGCAGCATGCCATTCTAAAACGTTGAATGTATTTTGGGATGGGAGCAGTACATGAATAATAATTCATTTTTAATATTATGTACATTTCAAAACAAACATGGGATTTTACATATCACTTAATTCTTATGTATTCACATGTCTAACGTGTAAACTTAAATTTTTAAAATAGTGACACTTTTGATGTGTCATGAAAGATTTGACTGGTATGAATGTAAAAACCAAAATTTATGTGTTAGATATGTAAATACATAGGAATTGAGTGTTATGCATAAAAATGCAACTACAGACAATTTCATTGTAAGCTCAATCCAAATAATAAAAAAAATAAGAAAAGTGTCGAGTGGTCATGTGAATCTTTAAGGAGTTATTTTAATCCTAGAGTCTATAAAAGTGTCAATTAATTTCTGGATTCTTTTAATGAGAGCTAAAATAGTCATTTCATACGACTATTTCTACTAGGACTACAACGACCCCATGTAAATAGCTAAAGAACACTTGTGGCACTTTTGTCATAACAACATTCTTTAGTGTTCAATTTAGAGAGAGATAGAGGAAGAGATAGAGAGAGGGAGAGGGAGAGGGAGAGGAAGAGAGAGAGGTACCAATGCACATGGAAATAATTCCAAATCGGCAGTCATTGCCCCTGCGTTTCATTTCATTTAATAAGGTACTAACACAGCGTGCACCTGTGAAGCATCAGATACAGCCATTTCAGGGTTGCAGAATAATTATGATATAAGAGCATATAGGTTACTAAGAAAAAAAATCAAATTCTAAAGCTAAGGAAAATTTTATACAGATTAAAACCTCACAACAATACAGATCTACCTAAATAGGTAGAATATGAAAAAGAGAACCTGATAGAGCTAATCAAGTGAAAATTTCTCCAAAAGAATGTTGCATTTTCAACCTTTCATTGAGAACAGAGAAATTTCAAGGTCAACCATTAATAAAAACTAGTAATTTCAATCTTTCATTGAAAACAGAGAAATTTCAAGGTTAATCATTAAATAATAGCTAGTAATTTTTATTAATATAAAAAAGTTCATATGATGGCAGAAATTATTAGTAATTTAGATATAAAACTATGCTAAACATTAAATAAGGTTTCACCTAATAGAATCTTAATAAATCAGAAAAGGAGAAATGTGCATGTTTTAAAGGAAATGAAATAATATGCTGTTCTATGTGATAATTAGAAGTTTTTAACTGAAATGAAGGAGAGAACAATAATATGAATGCACTACTTAATTCTAAATTATAGTGGCACCTTCTATTATTCGAAACCAATTGCATAGATAGTTATTAATATCTGTCTAATTTAATTGTCATATTTTATCCTGATTCATTTATTTTTTTATAATATTAGTCATATCAACATGAATGTTACAAATTTTTTAAAACGTTTAAATTTATGCATTATTTATATAAGTTATATCTATATCTGTATATATATATATATACTATATTAATCTAATAGTAAATTAGTAAATCTAATTTTAGAATTTATTTAGTAAATGATCCAAAATGAATAGGTGTGGAAGCTATAATTGTAAACCACGATCGAATCTATGGAAGCATTGGTTTATACATTTCTTTTAGTTTCGACTTTAGGGATAATTTTTTTCGCTATCTTTTTTCGAGAACCACCTAAAGTTCCAACTAAAAAAACAAAATGATTTTTCATTATTTCCATTGAAGTAATGAGCCCCAATATGAATATCGGGGCTCATTACTTCAATTAGTCCCCATGTTCTTCGAAGGGATCTCTTAATTTTTGAGAGGGTTGCCCAAAAGCGGTATATAAGGCATACCCAGTAAAGCTTACAAGTAAACCGGATATGGAGATGGCGACTAGGGTTGCTGTTTCCATTTTTTCGATAATTTCAAGATCACGATAATGTCGTTTATTTACAACTACAACGGAATAGTATACAAAGTCAACAGATTTCAACCCATGATGAAAGAGGATTTATGGCTACAAAAACCATTGAGAGTAGTTCTAGATCTGGGCCAAGACGAACTGGCGTAGGGAGTTTATTGAAACCATTGAATTCGGAATATGGAAAAGTAGCTCCAGGGTGGGGGACTACACCACTTATGGGAGTTGCAATGGCTCTATTTGCAATATTTCTATCTATTATTTTAGAAATTTATAATTCATCTGTTTTACTGGATGGAATTTCAATTAATTAGGTTCATAAAAATTAGGAAATCCTAGTTTTTCAATCAAAAAAGATTATTTTACTTATACTTACTTAATGCTTAAAATATTAAAATACTTAATAAAATACTTAAGAATTTAACTTAAGATTACTTAAGACTTGGATTTATAGACCATTCTGGTAGTTCGATCGTGAAATTTATTTGTTTCGATATTTCATTTCCGGAATATGAGCGTGTGACTTGTTATAATTGATCCTATTGATAATACAAAGAATGGATTTGTCATCTCTATCAAGATGATTCTACCGTCAGATATTTATTGTAGTCTCTGGAGCACGGACTATATAGAATAGATCAAGAAAAGAAATATTTGAACTATGATTCATACCTATTATTCAGACCTCGCAACCGGATTAAAAAAAATGGAAAAAAGGTATTTTCTTTTTCTAAATCAAACAATTTTTTCTCCGAAAGAAACCTCTTTCTATAGATTTTGTTGAGTTATTACATTCATTGAAGAAATGATGATCAAATGGTTTTTACTCAGAAACCCTTTGAGTTTAGCTTTGGTTTTCTTAAATCATCGTGGTTCTAGTATGAATCTGAGGTTTCAATTGATTCATAGGGTCTCAACAAGAGAATTCCTATCAAAAAAAAGATAGGGAAGAGAAGATTCAAGAGGCCTGTCACGATTAACATAAAAAAAGATGGATGAGCCAACTTGAGATTTTATTTCTTGGTACTATCATCACAAAGAAGAGATTCCGGATTTTTCTTACTTCGTATCTTTGGGTCAAATCGAGTCAAGCGGCTAAACCACAAGAAGTTTGAAACTCTATATAAAATATTCCATATCCGTTGAAACTAGTATTTGTGGGTTTTGGCTTGAGCCGTACGAGATGAAATTCTCATATACGGCTCTCAGAGGGGGAGTCTTTCTTGGATTACCTATCTCAATAAAGTATATGATTGGATAAACTAAAATATGAAGACACCTATGTGGAAGCTGTTACCATTGCTACTAACTGCTTCAGTTACTTGCAGAAATTGTATTGTCATAGGAAGCTTTCTAAAATCCTTTACAGCACTTCCAACAGTCTACCCAAAAAAATTAAGTATGCACTTATTCATTGGGATTCTCCCCATAAGGGTGGAATTAAAGTTAATACTGATGGAAGTTTTTCTACTCCTTATGCTGGAATAGGAGGGGTGTTCATAAGTGACAAAGGGAAGTGTTTACTCAATTTCCATTCTCCGGTAAGAGCTATGGATCCCCTGGAGGCTGAAACTCAGACTATGGCTGAAACTCAGACTATATTCTGGGCTATGTTTATGGCCCAGAAGTGTAGTTTCCCCTCCTTAATTATAGAATCAGATTCCATGGTCCTAATTGATATCATTGAAGGGAAGACACCTACTCCATGGTACCTGCCGCAATGGATCAGAAGTATTCACTCCTTAAGTGAGGGTATTAGCACCTCCTTCTCCCATATATTGAGAGAAGGAAATAGACCTGCCCACTGGCTAGCAAATGTTGGCCTACACTCTGAGCTCCCTTGGGTAGGCACTTCTCCCACCCCCCATTTTGAATTATTGCTAAGAGGAGACCTTGTGGCTCTACCTTTCATTAGAGTTTTTTTTTATTAAACTTTGGGAAGGGACCCCTGTTCTCCCTTCTCTTGTACTCTCTTTTTTCTGATTAATGAATTAGGAGCCTCTGTCTCCTTTTAAAAAATATATATATATATAAATATATATATATATATATATACATAGTACGGTCAGGGGTTTGAATCTCATGACGCGGAATCTTCGGATCAATCAAAAGACACTTGGGTTTTGACCTAAAGGGGAGAAGCGGTATTTGGGGCCCACCGGACCAAATACGGATTCCCTTTGTATTATTTAATATATATATATATATATATTAATTTGATACAAACTATATAAAATGATTTTATTATAAGTTGACCAATATAATTCATCTCCTTATGATAGTAGCTAGGGACGTTAAGTTACCCTCACACATAAATAAAAAAAAGGGATAATAATATTGATGTACCTTAACAACTATAACTTAAATATTATTTGTATGAAGGATGTAATATGATATACGATAAGATGTTGTACAACACAACAAATTAATGTAAAAGTTCTTGAATGATTATATTTGATTCTATAAACTATTAAATGAACTTTCAACGATTCAGTAAATTTGACTAACATGAATCTTGTTCTTTTCTTTTTGTTATGTTATTTTAATTCTAATAATATGAGTATGCATTGAGTTGTTGATAGCTCATTATGATATTAAAATAACAGATTTAGGTTTATAATTTGGCCTAAAAATGAGCGGTAAAAGAGAAAATGCTTATAGAGGATGTGGTCAAGCTTGAGAAATGTAATTATATTCATATATAGTTTATTTTCAAGTTGAATAAAATTTTGTATTGTTAATGTTTCTTTTGATTGTTTGGATGATAAAGTATTAGTGATAGAAAATATAATGAAATTTAAATTTTACCATCCAATCGAATATTCCGCCTTAAAAATTTTAAACAACCAGGTAAGGTCATGACAAATACATTATAAAAATGTTGTGCTCAATCGAACCAAGTCATTATTCCTTATTGATTCTAATAAATTCATGTTCTCAAATGCCACAACAAAATTATTTTAAATGAATTGATTTATAAATCTCTTATGCCCTTATATTAATTAAATGTTCAATGATCAATATACTTATTGCTTCTTCAGCTAATATGATTGATGTTACCTAATTTTTGAATTTCGATAGACCCACTAAATTAGAAATTAACTTGTTACTTAACCCCACAAGATCATTGTTTTTAAAATAAGCCTTCCATGGAGTTGATGATCCATGATCATTGGTTTTAAAATAAGCCTTCCATGGAGTTGATGATCCATAAGAAGGTCTTGCACATAACAAACATGACGCATCTTTTGTTAGGTATATGCATGCACAACTTTTTTTTTTTTTTCGATGTATTTTCATTTTACTATAATAATGTTGAAATGGTAGCATCCTAATATATTTTAGATGATGTTGTGTTGTGGACATTTGAAAATGCATCTAGATGTTTCTTAAATCATAGTATTGCATCTTGTGAATATTATGACGAGGAGATAAATAACGTGGTTCTTTTATGATTTGGATACACTTTTAATGATTATAAACTATTATAACTATTATGAGTTAAATCCCAAAGTGATCTCTCTAATATTTATATCTTACTAGTTTGGCCATGGAATATTATAATTCTCATATATAATTCCTCAAATATACAAAATTGATCAGATCAATTTTAAATAAAAAAAAAGAAAACATAAAGATAGCTGCCATTAACAACCCCAATTTACTATTCTATACTATGAATTGTTTTAATACCTTTAGACAAGAAGATGGATCGATGAAGTTAAGTAATGATAACTGCCATTAATACCACATCGAAATTTTCGGTGCAAGGAAAAAAGATAGATAGAAATAAAGTTTTGCATATTAATTTGTCTTATTGTGATATCAGGATGATTGAATATGGAGTCTAAAAATACCCGTTGCACCCAATGGATGGCCAAGAGCAATAGCGCCGCCATTAACATTGACTTTTTCTGGATCAAGCCCCAACTCTTTGATGCAGTATACAAACTGCGACGCAAAAGCCTGTTGCAGCACAGACAAGCATGTCAATTCTGGGCAGAAAATATGTGCATGAGAACCAACATTATTTTTAGGAGTAAAATTAATGGCATTTACATACATAACATCCCATTCTAATGCAGTTGCATGTCTAGCACCGAAATTTTGCTTTTACATTTATGCCACCCAAATATTTCATGTCACATAAAAAATGTCAGTATTTTTACTTCTAAAAGGTGAAATACAACTTTTCATGCATAAGTTAGGAGAATGCATATGTAAAAATTGAAGTTGAGGTGTTAGATAAGTAAAAAAACTAGGAATTTAGTGGTGTGTAACCTTCCTTAAAATTATTACCTCATTTATTTCATATAAGTCAATATCTTTAATCTGAAGACCAGCTGCTTTTACTGCTGCTGGTATTGCAACAGCAGGACCAATGCCCATCACAGCAGGATCAACGCCAACTGCAGCAAAGCTCCTGCATGTAGAACGGTTAAAAATTTTATGATGATGAAAGGCTCTTTTAGAGCAAAATAGAACTAAAAATCAAATCGCTTAAAAGTTATTTTGAGGATTTATAAAAATAAGTTGATTTATTTTTTTATAATAAAAATAAAAATGTCTAAGAAAAAAACTAAACAAATATTATTATAAAAATAGAAGCGAAAATAAAAATAAATAAAAACAGAAACTAAAATTAACCTCAAACAGACCCAAGACAACCCACAAAGATATTAGAACCCCTTGCCCTAACCTTTCTCTTGGAAGACGCGGTCCTTTCTTTTTGGGAGTAAGCAGCAAGAAATTAGTTGAATTTTGTTAAGAGAACTAAACCGCAGAAACCATATAAAGAAGCAATAATAATTATATATTAGCACCAGCTTCCACCAAAAACAGCAATAAAAAAAAGGCATTTACATACACACCACCCAATTCCAATGTATTAACATGTCTAACACCTAAACTTTGATTTTTACATTTACATCACCCAAATCTTTCGTATCACATAAAAAAAACCATTATTTTAACTTATAAAATGAAATACACCTTTTTCATGCATAAGGTGGCTTACATGTAAAAATTGAAGTTTGGGTATTAGATATGTAAATACATGAGAATTTAGTGGCATGCCTGTAAATCTTCATAGAGAAAAAACATCATGCTATGGCTTTTCAGCTGGACATAAATGATTGAATCCATTTTAAAGTAAAGACCGAACCTGAAAATTCCAAGAATGGGAAGCCCTTTTCGTATTGCGACATCCCTCCTCATGAGTAGGACCGCCCCAGCACCATCACTAACTTGACTAGCATTGCCTGCAAAATATAATATGCTGAGCTGACACTACAATGAAAGAAGTAGATAATCAAATTTATTGAAAAAAAAAAAAAATACAAGTCTCCAGCACCTGCCGTAGTGCTTCCACCCTCCTTAAATGCTGGTTTGAGTTTTGCAAGACCTGACAAGGATGTATCGGGGCGAACTCCCTCATCCACAGAGACCGTAATCTCCTTTTCAGTTCCACTTTTTGGATCCGTGATCTTCACAAGAATAATAAGATAATTACGTATTTAAAATAAAGAAATGAATAAATAAATTCATAAATACTTATGTATATGTATGTATGTATGTATGTATGTATAATTTTTGAAATGACGAGAATGGTTCTCCCCAGTACATAGTTTTTTTTATTACATGCATTAAGTATCAAGGTATTCAACTTTGACAGTGAGTAATTAAAAATTGAGACCATGACAATATAGAGGGCGTTGGTAGTCTGTTAAGCTTTGCCATGATAAATGGTTTCACAATTATTTTTACATTCCTGACAATCACATAAACACATTTTAGTAAATGATAATACAAAAAACACAAAAAAACCTAGCATCATGTTTGATTTCAGAGCGACATAATAAACTATTTAAACATTTATGTGGTTAGAGGAACTTTTTGTTGAAATAGTGTACAGGAATCCCTGACATTGAGGGATGACAATGTGGGATGGCCGGCCATGTGTTGAACGTTTAGTCGGACATGTATTTTTATTTATTTATTTTTTTTTTTTGCCTTCTTTTTGAAGAATAACCAGCTTGAAATTTATTAGCTGCATGGCTTGCGGATTATTGTTTATTTTTTTAGGAAATTTACATTCATACCTCACAATTCTTATGCATTCGCATATCTAACATCTAAAGTTTAATATTTATATTTATAAGACCCTGGTATTTCACTTTTAACAAGTTAGAAATATTAGTATTTTGATGTGAAGTCAAAGATTAGAGTGTTAGGTATGTAAACATGAAAGTTTAGGTGCTATATGTGTAAATATATAAGAATTGTGTGTTATCTTTGTAAATGCCTCCCTTTTTTTCTTATAATCTCTTTATACTCGCCAATGTGAGAACCAGTAACATTGAAATAAGAAAAACCAATAATACAAAGACAAATCCATGACTTAGAAAAATGTTCACCTTTGTTGTCACGGGTACTATTTCTGCCTTGAATTTACCAGAAGCAATTGCAGCAGCCGCACGCTTATGAGATATCACCTGGTGAATGTTCAGTAGCGTCATAATACAATAAGGTGTAAATGCAATCATCTAGAAACAAAAGAAAAAAAAGTCAAAATGGTCCACGATTCTTCGCACTCCCTACATTTATGAAAGTGGCTTATCCGTCCCCAGTTTCTTTTAAAATGGATTGAAATACTCCCTTGTGAGAGCTATTTTGGCCCCATTAAAATAGTACAAGGGCCTATTTTAATTGCAGAGTTCATAAAAGTTTCAATTTAGTCAGATTCTTTTAATATTGGGTTGAAATAGTCCCTATTGAGGACTATTTTGGCCTCCATTAAAATAGTATGAGAACTAATTTAGCACTTTTACAAGCTCTGGGACTAAATGACCCAATGTAAATAGTCAAGTGACTATTTTGGCACTCTAGTCAAAAACAAAAATATCATTGCAAGCATGCTTATGTATCTTTCATTTTCTATTTTTCAAAATCTGTGAGAACAGCACATGCATGGTACTCACAGCAGCTTGGTCTTGTTCCTCCTTTGTTATTCCATACCGTTCTGCAACATTTTCAGATGTAATTCCCATGGGTAGATAACAATCTTGGACTTGTTGAAGAGATTTGGCCTTGAGATTGAACAAATGCATTATAAACAAGTGTTAATCCTGAGCAATCTATACATTCAGTTAGAACAAAACAAGAGGAAATTATAGGGAACCTTTGGATTAGGTGGCCCCTCCCATCCAACTTTGTTCGAACTCATAGACTCCAAACCAGCACCAATACCTTTTAAAGAAAGGACAAGAAAAAAGAATCAACATAAATTCTGAAGCTCTATAAGATATGAACAATAAACTATGCGGCACGGATAAATGACAACACGGGCACGTGATGATTTTATTTTTAAAATATAGGACACGAATCGCATCTATTATAATATAAAGGGACATTTATACACATACCTCCCAATTCTTATGTAATTACATATACAACACCAAAACATTGTTTTTTGACATTTATATAATCCAAATCATTCATATCACATCAAAAATATCACTATTTTAACTTTGAAAAAATACTAAATGCACGTTTTATAGGTAAGGTAGCAAAATACCAAATTAAAAATTTAGGTTTTATATATGTAAATACATAAGAATTGAGTGGTATTTATGTAAATAATCCTAATATAAAATATAAAAAATAGATGAAAATTAAATAAAAAAGACTTTATGAACGATAAAAAAAGAGATATTAAGAAATTTAGAAACATTAATTTTTAAGACCTACGGAGATTAGAAAGTAGTATTTAGTTTACAAAATGAAAATATAAACACTAAATATCTTATATTACAATAAGATATGTTTAACTTTAAAAAAATAAAATAAAATAATTTCCTTAAAATTTTAATTTTAAAAGCATATATATGTTTAAAAATATTTTTAGAAAATTTTAATTCATAGGACATGCACATTGGACATTTATGTCCATTTCTCTTAGATTTTATTTAAATCGACACTTCTATGACATGTTTGATAAGCCAGAGCTGTGTCGAAGAAGTGTGAATGTCCAACATTACATAGACACTTACACTATACCACTCAATTAGAATTATCCGCACAACATAGATAATAAATCACATCAGAAAACTATTTTACCAATGCCATAGTATCCTGCTTTGATAGCGGCAGCAACATCTGCAACAGCCTGAAGACCAGATGAGCATTGTCGGTTCACAGTTCTAAGAGGAACAGTCTCTGGTTTATTTGAGGGGAAATGCAATATAAGCTAAAATTTAAATGAGAAAGAAAAACACATTAAATGTTCAAGAAAATAAAATTACGGAAAAATACCTGGGAAACCAGCATAAAAGGCTGCCATCCTGCATTCAATAGCTCTTTGAGAACCAGGAGCCAGGACAGTTCCAACAACTATATCACCAACTTCATTTGGGTTCAGTTTCGTCTTCTCCAACAACTCCTAATTAAGACCAGAAAGGAAATAGTGAAACTTAGAAAGTGTTCTCAAATACATTGATATCTGGCCTTTGATGCAATTTTAACATTTATTCTGACGTAATATTTTTGAAAAAAAAACCTTCAGAAGAGGCGCTAGAAGGTCCTCTGCGTGTGTATCCTTGAAACCTCCTCTACTGGCCTTGCAAATTGCAGTTCGGCAAGCACTGCATGCAAAACGACAGATGTTGGGTCATAGAAAAAATGGTTATAGATGAAGCACATAGAAGTATTTTAAAAAAGAAATGCTTTGACAAATTTTAAAAGAATCCAAGACGGCATGGAAAGTTTGTTGATCTTATAATTTTCCAGATTTAGCAGTTCTGAACAAAAGTGTGATTGAAAACTCTAAATAGACATAAAGTCCGGGTGTATTCCGTAGGCCGTGCAATCAAGATCACCTCCTCATAACTTCAAATCTAAAGTCAATATTTTCTGCAATTAATGATTTCCTGCATTTCTTGTTAAATTTTAATTTATGGCTCACATTTATTTTTGATAACTTATGAGATTTATTTTGATAACTTAAGTTATTTAGTTTCTTAACTCATAACTTATGTCATAACTTATGATAACTTATGATATTTATTATTATAACTCTTACGTTATTTATTTTCTTAATTCAAAACTTATGATAACTTATGATATTTATTTTTGTAACTATGATAACTTACGTTATTTATTTTCTTAATTCATAACTTATGATAACTTATGATATTTATTTTTGTATTTATTTTTGTACATCGTTATTAATTAAGTTATTAATTATCTTAACTCATACTCATAATTTATGTCATAACTTATGATAACTTATGATATTAAATTTGTAACTTATGTAATCCCTAAAATAAATAGGTGTTATTAACTTATGTCGTTGATTTTAATACTAAAAAATAAATTAATTTATGAAATTATCATAAATCCAATTAGTTATAATCCCACTGATGGATGGTGGTTAAATAGAACATAATTTAGAGAATGGGTCTTCTCTCTTCCTAACACATCCCGCACATTTACCTCCATCAGAAAGTACATAAAAATTTCAAGGGATTAGAGAGAGAAACTCTATCTCTTCAAGATCAAATTTTATCATCATGAATACAGACATGCGTTACTTTATTATAGATATGTAAAGATCATGAATTTAAAAGAGCTTGGCTATTGTGTATTTTTTAGAATTTGTGTCATAAATATTAAACATGAATTTTTAACATGTGGTATCAGAGTCTTGATTACGAAATTTATAATTTTTTATATAATTTTAGTATGTTAATTGTATTAAATTTCGGCTGTGAATTAGATCTTGAATTAGATCACTAATACTAAAGTAAATTGATGTGATTGAAATTATTATTTATTTGATGTCTATGTTATATTTAATTTGTTAGTCACCAAAGTGACCAAATTAATAAGTTTAAGAGACATCAAATTAAATAAATTCAATTACTCACGAGTATGTGTACGAGTATGTGATTCATGTTATGAAATAATTTTACATTTCATTACAAAAATATTAAAGTTCATTGATTATAAAATATTTTTAGATCGTTCAAAAGTTCATCATTTGTTTTATAATCTTGAAATATAATTGTAGTCTATCTGTATACTTAGTTAAGATATATTTATATATCTAAAAATAATAGACATATTTAATTTTAGTATAAACAATTACTAATTATATCAAATTTAAGTCAAACATCAATTATGATTATTATTGTGTATTGTTATATCACCCAAAGAAGATTTCAATACAATATTATTACTATGAGTATTATTTTAATTTGATTTTATATGAATATCTATGTAAGTTTAATGTTTGAAGTATTAATGTACAAGTATGTTTTATTTTTTTGCAATAACTACTTCTGTTTCTCTTCATTCGCAAGCTACATTTGTTCAAATTTTCAATAAGCCTAATTTATTAGAATGGTGTGAGCAAGTCCAGTTTCACCTTGGTGTTCTAGATCTTGATTTGTCACTCACGACTCAGAAACCCACTGCTCTTACTTATTATAGCAGTACTGAGCATATATCTTTCAATAAAGCTTGATAAAAATTGAACAGATTAAACTTAATGTTTATGCGAATGACTGTAGCAAACAACATAAAGTGTATATTTTCTAGCACTTAAAGTCTTAAGGAATTTATGAAATTTGCTGAGAATTGTTCTCAGTCTGACTCTGCAAATAAATCTCTTGCTGGAATACTATTGAGTATGTTAATCGACATGAAATTTGATGGTTCTCGTACTATGTATGAGCATGTTTGAAATGATGAACAAAACAGTAAGATTTAAGACACTAGGAATGGAAGTGAATAAAAATTTCCTTGTGCAATTTATCATTAACTTCTTATCTCCTGAGTATGATCCATTTTACATAAACTACAACACTATGAAAGATAAGTGGAATGTGAATGAACTACAATGTATGCTCATTCAAGAGAAAACAATGTTTAAGAAAGAAATAAATCACTTCATTAATCTTAAGGGTCACCAAAGAAGAGCTGTAAAGAAACCTGGAAAGAAGAATAAAAAAGGGCAAGCAAAGGCCACTAAGGATTAATGTGTCGTCTGCCCGAATTCACAAAAAAGAACATAAAGGAATTAAGTGTCACTTTTGAAGAAAGTCTGGATACTATCAAAATGACTGTTAAAAGCGCAAAACTTGATTTGCTGTAAAGAAACCTCGAAAGAAGAATAAAAAAGGGCAAGCAAAGGCCACTAAGGATTAATGTGTCGTCTGCCCGAATTCACAAAAAAGAACATAAAGGAATTAAGTGTCACTTTTGAAGAAAGTCTGGATACTATCAAAATGACTGTTAAAAGCGCAAAACTTGATTTTCGGAAAAAAGGTAAACCTTGTGTTTTTGTATGTTTCGAATCAAATTTGGCAGAAGTTCCTTATAATATATGATGGATTGATTCTGATTGTATCAGTCAGATTTCTAATACAATGCAGGGATTCCTTACAACCCAAATCATAAACTCAAATGAAAAGTTTGTCTTCATGGGAAACCGAGTCAAAGCGCTAGTTGAAGCTATTGAAACTTATCAGTTGATTTTAGATACTGGACATCATTTAGACCTTTTTCAAACACTTTATGTCCCATCTATTTTTCATAATTTGATTTCATTGTCTAAACTTGATTCTATTAGATATACCTTTAAATTTGGAAATAGTTGTTTCAGTTTGTTTAAACACAATCATCTTATAGGTTCTAGTATTCTTTGTGATGACCTATATAAGCTTAAATTTGATAATCTTTTCGCCAAGACTTTGATGACTTTGCATCATAATATTGGTACTAAACGTGGTTTTATAAATGAAAGTTCAGCTTATTTGTGGGATAAACATTTGGGTCGTGTATCTAAAGAAAAATTAAAAGATTAGTAAAGAATGAAATCCTTAATGAATGAGATTTTACTAATCTTGGCATCTGTGTCAATTGTATTAAAGGAAAAAATATAAATCACACACTTAAAAAAGCTGCCACAAGAAGCACGGCTCCTTGAAATTATACACACTGATATTTGTGAACCTTTTGATGTTCCCTCTTTAGGTGGAGAAATATTTTATCACCTTTATTGATGATTTTTTACATTATGGGTATGTCTACTTATTGCATCGAAAATCTCAAGCTATAGATGCCTTAAAGGTGTATATAACTGAGGTTGAGAGACAATTAAACAGAAAAGTGAAAATTATCAGGTCTGATAGAGATGATGAATATTATGAAACTTACAATGAATCTGGAAAATGTCCAGGTCCATTTGCTAAATTCCTTCAAAATAGTGGCATATGTGCTCAATACATTATTTCAGGAACACCAAAACAAAATGGTGTTGCTGAAAGCTGAAATCGTACTCTAATGGAAATTGTTAGGAGTATGATGAGTGATTCTTTTTTACCCTCATCATTGTGGATGCATGTTTTAAAAATCGCTACATATTTGTTAAGCAGGATTCCTAATAAGGCAGTTCCAAAGACTTCTTTTGAACTATGGACAGGAAGGAAACCTAGTTTAAGGCACCTGCGTGTTTGGGGTTGTCCAGCGGAAATAAGGTTATATAATGGTTATATAATCCACATGAAAACCACATGAAAAGAAACTGGACTCAAGAATAACTAGTGGTTTCTTCATCGGTTATCTAGAAAAATCTAAAGGGTATAGATTTTATTGTCCTAACCACAGTACAAGAATTATTGAAGCTGGAAATGCCAAGTTCATTGAAAATGGTGAAGTTACTCGGAGTTTAAAACCACATAAAGTGGAGATCCAAGAAATTAGGATTCAATTTCCTTTACCCTAAACTTCTTCTCAAGTTGTTATTCTTACATTTGTTGAACAGTTTGACAACTTATAAGAACAACTGATATATGATCAAATACCCCACAATGAAACTGTCACTAATCTACCAACATTATGAACCACATGAAAATGTACTTAGAAAGTCTCAACGACAAAAACGGTCTGCTATTTCTGATGATTATGTGGTTTATCTACACGAAACTGAATTTGACTTACGAGTCAATGAAGATCCAGTTTCATTTTCACAAGCCTAAAAAAGTGCAAATTCTTCTTAATGGTTAGATGCAATGAAAAATGAGTTGAAATCGATGGATCACAACAAAATTTGGGATGTCATTGAATTTCCTGAAGGTTGTAAAATAGTCGGGTGTAAATGGGTCTTTAAGACTAAGCGCGACTCTAATGACAATGTTGAACGATATAAAGCCAGACTTGTTGCCAAAGGTTTCACTCAGAAATATGACATCGAATATAAAGAAATATTTTCATCGGTTTCTAAGAAAGATTCATTTAGAATTATCAAATCACTAGTAGCTCATTATGATTTGGAGTTACACCAAATGGATGTGAAAACTGTCTTTCTGAATGAGAATTTAGATGAAGAGGTCTACATGAATCAACCTGAAGGATTATTGGTTGAAAGAAAAGAACACATGGTGTGTAAACTTAAGAAATCAATATACGAACTTAAGCAAGTTTCCCGACAAATGTATCTTAAGTTCAACGATACCATCACATCTTTTGGATTTAAGGAAACACTGTTGATCGATGAATATATTTAAAGGTTAGTGGGAGCAAAATCATATTTCTCATTCTGTATGTTGATGACATCTTGCTGGCTACTAATGATCTTGTTATATGAAACCAAGATTTTTTTCTCTAAGAACCTTGAAATGAAAGATATGAGTGAGACATCCTATGTGATTGAAATTGAAATATTTCGTGATAGATCACAAGGATTGTTAGGGTTGTCTCAGAAAACATATATTCTATTGTTAGGGTTGTCTCAGAAAACATATATCAAAAGAGTTCTTAAAAGATTCAATATTGAAGGGTGCTCAGCAAGTGTTGCACCAATTCAAAAAGAAGATAAATTCAACCTTATGCAGTGTCCAAAGAATGATTTAGAATGTAAACAAATGGAAGAAATTCATCATGCATCTATTGTTGGAAGCTTAATGTATGCTCAGACTTGAACCTTGAAATGAAAGATATGAGTGGGGCATCCTATGTGATTAAAATTGAAATATTTCGTGATAGATCACAAGGATTGTTAGGGCTGTCTCAGAAAACATATATCGAAAGAGTTCTTAAAAGATTCAATATGGAAGGGTGCTCAGCAAGTGTTGCTCCAATTTAAAAAAGAGATAAATTCAACCTTATGCAGTGTCCAAAGAATGATTTGGAATGTAAGCAAATGGAAGAAATTTATCATGCATCTATTGTTGGAAGCTTAATGTATGCTCAGACTTGTAACAGACCAGACATTAGCTTTGTTGTCGAGTTATTGGGCGGGTATCAAAGTAATCCAGGAATATATTGGAAAGCTGCAAAGAAAGTTTTGAGGTATCTACAAGGAACAAAGGACCACATGCTCACTTATAGAAGATTTAAAGATCTTGAAATAATAAGATATTCAAATTCAGATTTTGCTGGATGTGTTAATACCAGAAAATCAATATTTGGCTATCTATTCCTTTTGGCTGAAAGAGCAATCTCATAAAAAACTGCGAAGCAGACCATCACAGCTGCTCCACTATGAAAGTTGAATTTGTGGCTTGCTTCGAAGCTACAATTCAAAGTTTATTACTGCGGAATTTTATTTCAGGACTTGGAATTGTCGATAGTATTGTCAAGCCGCTGAAAATTTATTGTGATAACTCCACAGCAGTCTTCGTTTACAACAGTCTTCGTTTCAAAAAACGACACGTATTTCAAAGGTGTTAAACACATGAAATTAAAATATCTTGTCGTTACAGAAAAAGTTCATAAACATAGGGCGTCAATTGAGCACATTAGCACCAATCTCATGATTGAAGATATTTTGACGAAAGGGTTACCACCGTAGACATTTAACGAACATGTCGTGAGAATGGGCATTACTAAAACCTTTTATTAGTTGTATGCTTTTTATATTTTAACACTTTGGGCTTAATTTTTTTTGTTTCAGATATTTATAAATCTTATTTTTATCGTTAGTGTATACTTTAAGTTATATAATATTCAACAGAATTTGTCTTTTAATAGACATTATGAGATCATGATGTTAATTTTCATTATGTTAAGTATATAATTAATATTTTGATACATGAAAGGGACTATGTCGATAATATGATGTGCGACCGTCATGATTCATATTAATTTCATACTTATTAAATAATTTATGATTTAACCAATATAAAAAATGATTTATCTTATATTTTGTGCAGTATGTTATGCACTATTAAAATTAAGTGAGCCAAGTGGGAGAATATTGAATTTTAATTTATGACTCACATTTATTTTTAATAACTTATGAGATTTAATTTGATAACATAAGTTATTTATTTTCTTAACTCATAACTTATGTCATAATTTATGATAACTTATGATATTTATTTTTGTAACTCTTGATAACTTAAGTATGAAAGCTTAAGTTATTAATTTTCTTAACTCATAACTTATGTCATAACTTATGATATTTATTTTTGTAACTCTTGATAACTTAAGTTATTAATTATCTTAACTCATAACTTAAGTCATAACTTATGATATTAAATTTGTAACTCATTTAATCCATAAAATGAATAGGGGTTACTAACTTATGTCATTGATTTTAATAATAAAAATCAATTAATTTATTAAATTATCATAAATCATATTGGTTAGTAACACCCTTGATGAATGGTTGTTAAATAAAGCATAATTCAGAGAATGTGTCATCTTTCTTCCTAACACACCTCCTATATTTCCCTCCATCAAAAAGTACAGAAAATTTCAAGGGATTAGAGTGAGAAACTTCATCTCTTCAAAATTAAATTTCTTCAAGATCACATTTTATCATCATGAATACAAATATGCGTTAGTTTTTTTAATAGATTTGCAAAAATCATGAATTTAAAAGATCTTGACTATTATGTATTTTTTAAATTTGTGTCATAAATGTTAAACATAAATTTCTAATATTTCTATTGCAATCTACAATCCCTGCCTTTTAAAAAGAAGATTGTGTTGGTGGAATTAAAAGATCTAGATCTTTTGGCTATTGTTTTAACTCCCAAGGATAAGAAAATTCAAAGAAGTTAGAGATAACAATCTTTGAGAGAGAAATAGAGCAAAGAATAGAGATTCAAAGGAAAATCATCTTCCTAGCATTATTAAAAACGTGCTTTCAAAACACTGTCTTCCTCCTAATAAGTTTGTCTAATTGTTTCTAATAATTAAATGTCATTGTTTCATGCTCCAAAATAAGAAATCAAATAAGAAACCTTACTTTGTGCCTGTCCACTCGACGAGTTGAACAAATCCTACTTTGGTGCCTTGGTGGTTATGAATCGCGTTCTTTGATATCAGAGAAATAGGTTCAAAAAGAACTTCAATCCATGGTGTTAATGAAGATTGTTTATAAGAAGATTGTAGAACCGTCATTAGCACTAATCTTTGAATAAGAATATAAGGGTGGTGAGCCATGGTGTCAAAATTGTAAGGAATCCTTGCCCAAGTAAGTTTTGCTCCTATAATAATAGATGGTTGTGATGATAGAGATATTGACTAAAAAGATTCTAACATTGAATTAAGAATCAAAATTTATGGGGAATCAATTCCGCAGAAACATCTCATTGTTAAAACAGTGAAAAGCAACTAAAAGTTCTAGTAGGCAACTCAAGATGCAATGAACTTGAGCTTTTTTTTAAGGATTGTGCCAACCTTTCAAGATAGAAGCCAAAATTAAAATCCATATTTTTTATGAATCTATCAGGGCAAAGAAACTCAATATTGTGGTGAATCGACACGAAACTTATTTTAGTATGTATGAATATTTCTCTTAATGATTGATATGTATCAAGAAAAATTAAGGCTGAGAGAAAGAAGAATCCCCCAATAGACGGAGATTCCATGACCAAAAATATTATTGTTGAGCAGTTATGATTCCAGCCTAGCACTAACTAGCTCTAGTTAGTGGTACACAGTGAATGTTGCAACATCGTTGCCACCTCAAAACCTCAACATTTGAAGTAATAATTTTTATGTTTCATAAAATTAATTTTTTCTTGCCCTCCGATTGTAATTGACATTACCACCTCTATAAAGGGATGTAATAAAAGAAACTGAAAGCTCTGGACGTTTGATCATTCTTCAAATAGCTATGGATTAAAGAACTTGGTAGGTCTCCGAGAGAGACTCTTCTAAATGTTGGAGGTCAAAAGAGAAGAAAGAGGATTCAAAGAAGAATCGTCTTCTTTCTCGTTGTATGTCTACATAGAATTTTCTCTTAATGAAACTAAATTGTTTACAAGTGGCTTACAACATCCATAATATTCCCGATATTTTCGAACATTTTCTAAAGTTTTGAGAGTATAATCAGAGTGTAGCTTTATGTTTAATTTTAACCAATGTTTTATTGCAAAATTAGAACATTTGTTTAAATTAATAGAAATTAGATTTAAGGGGATTTGAGTAAGTGAGCAAAGATTTAATCCCTAGCATCATAAAGAAGTAAATTAAAAAAAGTTCTTTTTCAGGGCATTTAAATTATATCAATCCCTTTGGAAGGCAAAAGACAATACCATATGAGGTAATTCTCATTGGTTACTAATACTTAGTTATACATAGATATTTTTGAAATCAAGATTTAAAAGTTATTCCATTTTCATCATCTTACTCATATCATTAAGAGTAGGTTCTACGAACAATATTCTTCATTTATTTTCTTTGCAAGCTACAAATGATGTTAAGCCTCTTTTGTGTACATCATGACTGCAAAAATATTAAATATATACACATTACATATTATGAAGTATTCCATACTATATAATTATCATACAAGAAATTTGAAGGCTTAGTTTGCTCTTATAGACTAATAAGCTAATAACTCGAGAAAGACAAGTCACCAAGTCACTATGCATGGGAGCTTAAAAATGATTCTTCATTGAAGTAGATTAGATAATTAAACATAAATTATAGTTCAAGGCTTCATAAAAGGGCAAGTCATCATTGTTGCTTGAGTAGTCTATTAAGTAGACACTCTGAATTAAGGCGGCCATTTGGCTTGACATTTAGAAAGGGTGGATAACTTTGCAAGAATTGAAGAAGCGTGGGAAAGAAATGGTTAGCTCTATTAAAATTGCATAGCTCCATGAATAATGGTTCCCAAAGTTATCTACTTTTGCATGTCAAAGAGCCTTGATTGTGCTATGCAGAATTTCTTGTTAGCAAACCTAAAATACTCATCCAAGCAGCTTCCTTCAGAAAATGAATGTTAAAGGGGTGTTAATTTTTTGTAAAGTGCCTTAGTTGGCTCAAGAAGTTTTAATAGTGTGGAAAGTTGAGAAGTTCAGCTCCTGTCGATGGTGGGCCGACCTGTTGCTTCACAAAATTATGAAAAGATTTCATTGGAGATATCTTTAGAAATTTCATTTTTAGTTTTATTCCCTTCCTATTTTTTGTTTATTTATTTTTTATTTCAGAATTATTTTCTTTTCTAATTTAGACTATATATAATTGGTATGTTTGTAAATTAGGAGGGATTGATTTATATATATATATATATACCATAAATGTAAATAATTTAAAAACAAGTATTTTCTCTTCCCAAAGTTTGCTTTCAATATGGTATCAGGGAGAGCAAACAAACCCTAGCTCTCCTTAAGCCAACAAGCCCTCCTATTAGGGGTGTAAACGATTCGAGTCGAGCTCGAGGCACCGTTGGCTTGAGCTTGATTAATTTTATCGAGCTCGAGCTTATAAAAACAAGTATTTTCTCTTCCCAAAGTTTGCTTTTCAATATGGTACCAGGACGAGCAAACAAACCCTAGCTCTCCTTAAGCCAACAAGCCCTCATATTAGGGGTGTAAACGATTCGAGTCAAGCTCGAGGCACATTTGGCTTGAGCTTGATTAATTTTATCGAGCTCGAACTTAAGCTAACAAGTTGAGCAGGCTCACGAGCCGACTAGTTTATTATAAAAGAAAAAATAATATTATTTTAAGGTAGTGTTATAATAAAATGACATTTACAATGAGCAATTAGGAAAAAAATAATAAGAAATCATTTAATATAAAATACAAAATACTACTTTTTTATATTTTTAAATAAATATTTTATACTAATATTTTTTATAAACGAGTTGGCTCACAAGCTAATGAATCGAGTCGAAGCTGGCTTAAGCTTGGCTTGTTAGCTTATCTTAGTTAACGAGCCAATTATCGAGCCAGCTCATGATTCGACTCGACTCACTTACACCCCCACCTCCTATGCTTGCTCTCACTGCCGTCGAAGCCTCTCCAATAGTCATCTAACAGACAGAATCACGACTGTATCAACTCCCTTCGTCGGCTTCCCAACGAGCATGAATCATAACTGTTTCTCATATATGCATCCAAACTGTCATCTACATCAAAATTGTCAAATCGAGCACTCTATATTGAATCACTATAAGCAGTGATCTCGTCATCTACATCCAGATCCTCTTATTCCTATATGCCATCCCACTTCCTAAGTGTGATCCAACCCTTCCTTTCGCTTCTAGGTGCAATCCGACTCCTGCTTTCCAACTATCTCGATTTCATATGTACACCACAATCCTTTGGTTGTTTCCAGTTCTAAACGTGCATACGATTTATGAACAAGTTGTTATGGTGTGGAACCAGATTTGGAGAACCGGAAGCACAACCACAGCAATAGGCAGCAGGCAAGAGAGTAAACTGCGCATTTGGCGCTTTCGCACCAAGCTACGGACAACTTTGTGAACGTCCATGGGCGCAACTGCACTTAGGGTGCTCCTGCGCCCAATAACTATTGCGCCTATGCCTCGGTTTACTGGCATATTCTTTTCGAGAGGTTGGAGCTCCATCGCCCAAGTTCGGGTGCTTATGCTCTCAATGTGGTTATTGCAGGATTCGACTTAAGAGGTTTATTTGAGCAGCGAATGCTATAAGTTCCAGATTGTAGTTCCCGAGTGTAAGTTTTTTCGACATTTTCTCGGTGAAGGTGAGAAGCATCAGAGTGAAGATTTTGGCATGTGTTTTTTTGTAGGATTGAGAGGATGAACCAGAGAGCTTTAAGAAGACCGCTCAAGTTGAAGTTTCAAGAGAATGAGAGTGTGTCATAGATGAAGAAATGTAGTATTTGGATTCAAATCAGACTTGAAATCACATGGTATTACCATATGATAAAAAAACACTACACAATAAGTGGGTCTACCCATTGAAAGAGGAGTCAGATTGTAGCAGGCGCTACAAGGCAAGACTTTTTGTGTGAAAGTTTTCTAGCAGAAGGAATGAGAGAATTATACATAGATCATTTCCCCAGTGGTGAAGATGACAACTATCAGGATTATACTGACTCTGATAGCATATAAAGATCTATATTTAGAGCAAATGGAAGTAAAAAACAACTCTCTTATAGGGAGATATGGTGGAGAAATTATACATGGTGCAACAACAGGGTTACAAGGTTTCAGGCAAATAAGGTTTCTTCTGCAGATTGAAGAAGAGTTTCTATACCTTGAAGCAGAGCCTGAGACAATGATATAAGAGGTTTGACAAGTTTATGTCAGAATATGAGTACTTGAAGTGCCAAGTAGACCACTGTGGCTTCATCAAGTATTTCAATAATAGTTATATCTTGGTTCTTTTGTATGTGGATGACATGTTGATTGAAGGTATAAATATGAAGAAATTTAGGGACTTAAAAGAAAATAATTATTAAGTGAGTTTAAGATGAAGGGCTTGGGTCTAAACAGAAAGATCCTTCGGATGAGAATTAACAAGGACAGAAGTACAGAAACAAAAAAGTTGTCTCAGGCAAAATATTTTAAGAATACCCTACAGAAGTTCAACATAAGTGAGAAAACCAGTTAACACCGCCTTACGTAGTTACTTTAAACCATCTAAGGAACTATTACCTAACTCTAAAGCAAAGCAAACACAGATGGCGAAAACTTTGTATGCCTCTACAGTTGAAAATTAGATGCACGTGATGATTTGTACCAAACCATATATTACATATGTAGTGAGAGTGATCAGCAGTTACATAGGCAATCTAGGTAGACACCATTGGGAGGCGGTAAAGTGGATTCTCGTGTACTTGAAGAAAACGGTTAACAGGGTATCTTGCTATGAAAGTGCAGAGATCAATCTACAAATTTATAGATTCAGAACTGGTAAAAGATGTGGATAGCATAATAAGTACAACATGGTATATATTTACTTTACGGAACACAACGGTGAGTTGTGTTTAGATGTTTGTAATAGCATAAAATTTAAATAATAATAATAATAATAAATAGATAAATAAATTAAAAAAAAATGAATCCGCTTGTGGGTTCACCGTCGCTACCGTCGTTAAGCTAGAATCGAGAGGGGGTTTTCAATTGGGAGTCTATCTTCATTTCCGAAACCAAACGAAAGGTAGAGCAAGAGAAGAATCGGAGAAGGAAGAAGGAAGGAAAGTTATCAGCTTGATTGTGAGAGAAGAGGATGAGGAAGCCGAAGGAGGAGGAAGGTTCGTGCGGTTTCCTCGTCGTGCAATACTTACTGCACCTGATCGAATTTGT
Source organism: Phalaenopsis equestris (assembly GCF_001263595.1). NCBI lineage: Eukaryota > Viridiplantae > Streptophyta > Magnoliopsida > Asparagales > Orchidaceae > Phalaenopsis > Phalaenopsis equestris. The sequence goes on from NW_018221808.1 coordinate 77,786, forward strand.
TGCTTCTTCCGCGAGCAACGACGAATAGGAAGGAAAGAGGATTGGCTTCGTGCACTACTGCCGTGCTCGCGTGAGGTGGAAGACGAGGTCGACCAGGAGGGAGAAGATGCAAGCGAGTAGCTCTCGATTGAATCAGAGCTGAAGGAAAGATGAGGATAAGCCTCGCGAGCTTTGTTAGGATGAGCTGCAACCGAAGAAGAAGAGAAGTGGTGATCTCGCGGTATCGTGCGTGAAATAGGGTTGTCGAACTGTGCGAGAGAGGAGAACTCGAAAGCGGAGTTTAAATAGTGTTGTGCTCGCGTGTACCCATAGGAAGAAGACGGCTGTTCTTGATAGTATGCAACGGTGGCGTCAGGTAATATTTTTTCCGAAGCAAGAGAGCTAGCGTGCACTACTCTGTTGGGTTTTGCCAGGACCAAGGGAAACTTAAGGCGCTGAAGATTTATAATAAACATGGGGTTCATTTGGGGACGCTTATAAGTGCGGCGGTGTTTTTTAAAACGTCGTCTTACTATTTGTTTCTCACGTTTTACCTGTATTTTGAAAATCGTGATTTTTATTTTGTGATTAACGTCGCTCGCGAGGATGATCTTGCTGGTGGCCTTCCTTGCCGCGTTTTGTCCACAATTACTCCCCTGCCCTGGAATCTCGCGATCTAGCTCGTAGAGCCGCTTTTTCGGCACTCCTCATCGTGTTCCGTTCTGCTTCTTCTGCTTGGAGCGTGCGAGACCAACGAAGGGGAGGAAATCAAAGACAGGCATGGCGTGTGGCTTGGCTCAAACAGGAAACGTTAAGTATTTTTGATTCTTGCGTAGAGGGATATCAAGGCTTCTGCTACTTTGATTTTGAACAAGGGCCTTTTCCACTCACTTTCTCCTTCATTGTTTTCACCTTTGTCTGCTTAGTAAGGTGAAAATGTATCGAAGCTTCTGAGTTCCGAGCTAGATGAGCGCAGGAACGAGCACCTTCGTGAGTCAATAGATAAATTTTCTCATAATGGTAACTGTTTCTGTAGTCTGCATTCCCCTTTCCCTTCAAAATTGCTTATCAATTTGATTTTCTTGCACATCCTTCACCTCCTAGCTCCCGGAATCATTTTCTTTTGTACGCATTATCTACTTATTGATGCCCGCCATGTTAGATTAAAGGAAAATATGAAGTTGGAAAATAAATTGGAAGAGTAGAAGGGGTATTGTGTTGCATCTATGAATTTAAATGGCTGAGAAATAGGAAAAGAAAGAAGATATTTTTGTTTATAAATTTTCATTGTTTTCTCTTATGTTTTAACATGTAAAAACCTGAAATCTGTGCTACAGTGCTTTGCTGGAGTGCTTTTCACATCTTCATCTTTCATTCATTTGATCCTTTGTCGAAATTGGCTGGAGTGCTTTGTTGGAGTGCTTTGATGTTATTTGAGTATTGTTGGTTCAATTTATCTGTAACTGATATTTGAGTGCTTTTGGTTCGAGTGCTTTGCTGAAATTATAGTACCTGTTCTTAAGTAAATGCAAATGAAATTGTTACTATATGGATTTGTATAGTATTTGGGCATATGAATTGTTATGGACATGTCTTTGGCTCTTAAAATGAAAGAATTGTAGCTTTACATTTAAGAATATTTTGAATTAAGAAGGTTGGTAAATTTGTAAAACTGCAAATATTTTGTTTACAAAACGCACGAACCAAACAACTAAACAGCTTTATCCAGATTAGGGCAGATTGTTCATTTATCCAGAATCAGCTGTTTTCCAAACGCACAAACCAAACAGTCAGTCAGCTTATCCGGATCAGCTGGTCATCAACAGATTATCTAAATAAGCTGTTTATCAGCATAAACTGGATAAACTGCAGCTGCTCCAAACAGACCCTTAAGAACTCGTAATTACGCCCGCATTCTGTGTGGCTGCTTCACCTAAGTCGTGGTTACACCATAGTGCAATTTGTTTAGTTAGACAAGGGATTTCATGTTGAATTTGGCTAGGGCACTACCTAAGAGAGTTGGTAGCAAGAGAGTTCTACTTTCATCCATATGATTTTCTTTTTCTTCCTTGAAAGGGAAAGCTTCTAGATCCTTCTTTGCTATGAGTTTCTAAGAAGATTTTGTGCGTGATAAAAATTGCATCTGTTTGGTTGGAAGTTCTTGTGGGTGATTATCATTGTACAAGGAGTGAGTGTATTCTAGAGAGTAATTACTTGGTTGTAAGATATACTTTCTTGCACTAGTTTTTCTTTAACATTTTTAATGAAAACTTCTATGTTTTTTTTTTCTCTCATGTCGAGTAGTTGAATCTCTTTATGCTTGTATGATGCAAAGATAGAATATTTCTCGTTATGTTTTGTATGTATTTTTCTCGTATATGTTATCTGCACTTTTGACTTATGCATGTTATTTTGAACCTTCTGCATGTAGTTTACTTATAAACAGACTAATTAGGACGTTAAAAACTCTTGTGATTTGGGACTTCTAATAGTCGCCTAGTGGAACGAGCAGGTTAACACATAATAGCCTAGTGAAATAGACATTATCACTAAAAAATTACAACCACTATAGGGGATCTGAATAGTCCTGAAAAACACTGGATGGTTAAGTCCAACGTAATCATAATATGGTTCACAACTCTTCTTATAATATAGATATAAGAAGAATATTGTCCATGGTTGGCAATTATCACCTAAAAAAAAATCTTATAGGAAAATGTCAAGATACCACTATACTTGAATCACAGAAGCATGAATCTTACTTCCTGTGAATGATCCTCAAGTACTTCCTGTTTTTGTTGTTTCCTTTCTTATTTCCTATTTTATTTGTTGTTTTCTCTTGGGATTGTTAAATGCTCATCACTGCAATTGAGATCACCTCAAACAAGGTTTAGTAGTGCACTAAATTAGAGTTTCCCAAATTAAAAATATTTTTGACCCTTTCCTGTGAGATGGATTGATACGTGAAATTATTTTCGTATATTACTTAATCAACACATATACTTGTGTGGTTAACTGACTTATTTCATAGCAATCTCGAACATCACATATTCAACTCGAGCTTAAACCGAGCTTTCACAATTATATTCATTCATACTAGTCTTGTTTAAATTTTTTAATCATTACACCAGACTTAGACTTGGATTATTTATATTAATTGAACGAATACTTCAATAAGTTAATAAGCAATCACAAAATTAGAGTGAGTATTTGGAATTTTCATATAAAATTATTAGCATCTAATTTTATAAATTTTAACAAATAAACAATTGAGCAAAATTTGAATTAGTATATAACTATTTGACATCAACTAAATAAAATAATGTAAGTTTTATTGCAATCAACTAATATAAAAAAATATTAATAAATTAGTTCATTAAAATAAATAAATAAGAAATTTTTTTAAATTGACAGCTGTATTGATATTAAATTATAATAAATTATTATGTAATTAATAATTAATACTAAAATATAATTGATAGTAAATTATAATTTATTGCTATGAAACAAATAATTAAATAAGTTATAATTAATTAAATTTATTTAAATAATATATCAAATAGATATGAGATGAACTATGATCAAATTTAATATCAAGCATTAACAAATTATTTGTTCAATGATAAATGAGTTTGTTCATCAACCTAAAAAAATGAGTTGGGATGTGTTTAAGTTCGTTTCATTTAAAATTTGTGTTTTAAAAAAATATTCAAATTTACTTATTTATTAATTTGAACAAATTTAATGGATTATCAATTGAGTCAAGTTAGAGTTGTTCATAATGTGCTTTGGTTCTTTTGCAGCCCTGTTGACCCATTAAAAGTATTTTTACATCTAGGTGGAATTTTCAAAGCCCTGGAAACGTAGCGTGGAGCATTAATCTGTATTTTCTGAATCGTGATCTGTTTATGCATGTTAGAAGCGTTGGTCTATATGTAGTCCTGCTAGCTAAAGCAAAGTTTTGTTCGAGCAAATCCGCAGTGAATTCTGACGTTTTCTACAATATGGAGCCTTGGGTTCTAGGTTGGAGAAATTAAATATTAATTATATTAATCATAATCAGAGATTTGAAGCTAACTATCGAAGCCAAAGTTGATTTTTCAAAGAAGAACTATATTTTAGGCATCTACTATACTTTATTCCACGTCAAAATAAAAAAGAAAAAAAAATTCCAGACGTCGCAAAAGTACATCGGAGAGACCTCACCGCTGGCTGTCAGAACTAAGCATCCTTCCAAAATTAATTTAAAATTCCACAGCATAAAGACAAATTAAGAAAACCTTCGAAGAAAAATAAGGAAGAAGCAGAACGGAAGTCAGGTTTCACAAAATCACTAGAGCAACAACCAGATTATTTCTCAAAGCGCAAGAAGATGAACTTACGCCACGATAACAACATCGTCATCGAAGCCATGGTTCTTCTGGTAGGCCGAACTGTCTCCAGCAGCACATACAGACGCCTGCGCAATAGCAAACCCCTTCAAATCATAAAAAGAAATTCGGATCACACTGAAAGCAGGACAAATCTAGAGCATTTAAGCCCCGATTAACCCAATCTGCTCAAAGAGAGAATGAGAGGAAGAAACCTCCCAATGGAAGCCGATCGATTACAGAATGAGTTACCGAAAGTGATGTAGAATGGTCGTAAGAAGAGGATTGAAGATGCCGGCGAAGTACTCCCTGCCTGTCGATGGCTTTCTCCATCCCTCTCCCGCTCTGTTCCCAACTTTCTCCTCTCTGGCTCTTACTTTCCCTCTTTTAAACGAACTGATATATATACGTGTATATATATAT
>NW_018221808.1:82567-85067 GCF_001263595.1 Phalaenopsis equestris
TATATAAATATAATTTTCAGGACATTTTGATATAATTAAGACGGTCTCTAAAAATAATTTTATTTTTATTTTAATTATTGTCAGTTTCAAAATTATTATATCTAATTTGTCATTAAAACATGGTATAATTAACTTAAAATTTATTAGTTTTAAAATTTATTCTGACTAAAAATAAAATCAAAATTTTTACATTAAAATGAGCATTAGAATATTCTAATTAAAGTGAATAATAAAATATTTATTGTAAGAAAATAGTAATATATAAATAAGAATTAAATGTTATTTTTAATTAAAAATAAATTAAATGAACGTAAAACTTGGTACCGTAAAGAAATAAAAGTTCATCGGGAAAACAATAAATACTTTCGCATATAAAAATGTAGGTCCCTTGACTGACCTCTTAAGAGGTAGGTAGCATGTGTGGTAGGTTGGGCATGGAAACGAGCTCACCGAACCCGTTTAGCATTTTTTTTATATATTATATTTGGGGCATTTACATTGCGACCACACAATTCTCGTGTATTCTCTAACACCTAAATATTAATATTTTAAAAAAAAAGCTGAAGTTTTTAGTTTATATTTAAAATATCATCATCATTATTTTTCTACGAAAATAAAATATATTTTTGGGCATAAATTTATAATAATAAAATTTTATAAATATAAAGTATTAGATATTTAAGTGTACAAGAATTGATGAGGTATGCATGTAAGACTTTCATTACATTATTATCATTAACTTCTTGTTTAATATTTTATTTTAGAAATTTATTTAATTATTTAATTATTTAAAATTTATAAAAAAAATTGCATTTATTTTAGAAAAAGTCATAAGCATTCATTTATTGTATACATCATAAGATCTTAAGTAACTTTAAAATACAACAAAATGATATTATATTTTTTTTATATTTATATATTTTATGGCGATATTATAAATTTTCAACAAATATATAAAATATAAATATTCTGATAAAATGATTTCAATTTTAAAACAGAAAAATATAGATGGCTTTGTTGGATTCTAGATTGTCTTTCGGAAATGCACGTCTCAAGAGTTGGAGTCAATTGAATAAGATTGTGCGAGAGAGAGAGTAGAGCAATTAGGGAATTTCAGGCAGAGAAATCAGTTATTTTATTCATCTTTTGACCCTCTATTTATAGAGACATATTTGTATATTTATAGAAAGAAATGAACGGTTATGAAACTTGCCCTTATGGCAATTAATATGCTAATTTAATATTAGATTTGCATCACAAATTAAGTGTATTGCAATGACAATTAGCTGGTTGACGTGTTTGAGTTCAGTCAATCGAGGCGACCAGTCACATGACGATCGATCCTACAGATGTAAAGCCAGACAGTCGACTGGTTTTGACCGGATGTCCTTGCAAGGTGTTTAGGTTAAAGCCAGTCAGTCGATTGGTTTTGACCGGATGTCCTTGCAAGGTGTTTAGGTAGTTAGGACTATAAGCGCGATCAGTCGATTTGTTTTACTATTTTACATTTACACTTTTGAGAATTTTAAGTCAAAGAAACGTAAGAATCGACATGAATCCAGAAGAAAACACAAAGATTTCATGAGGTTTGACAAATATGTCTACGTCCTCGGGAGCACAGCGGTGGCTTTTTCTTCATTTCAAAAAAAAAAGTACAAGCTTACCTAGGGATACAAGCAAGACACATATATATATAACTCTAAAGTACAATATGTAATTACAAAATTACTCATGTACAGTACCGCGGGGACGTTTCCCCTGCACCCTCAACCCACATAACGAACCCCCCCCTCCCCCCCCCCCCCCCCCCTCCATGCCCCAAAACCCTCCCCATCCTCCATCGACTACGCTCGCTCACTTGCTTTGCTCCGCTGACTCGCACTGTTCAGCTCCAAAATTTGTCTCTTATCTGGTATAAGAGTCATACCTAACAAATCTCCACCTTGGCGAATATCCAGCCCTTTAAGAGAAAGATATCTCGGAGCTTCATGATGCGATCAGATTTAGCGAGTAAATTTTGTAAATATTTTTCAATATTACAAAATACATACGACAAATATAACAATTAATATGCAATATAATCCCAACAAAAATACCTTTTTATTAAAATATTTTATCTTTAAAACTCTTTTTAAACTATCAAATTCCCTTTAAAATCAACGCAAATATATGTATCACTCAAGTAATAAAGGGCTCTAATGGAGTCCTAGATACTGATCCCGCAAGGAAGTTGGAAAAACCTATAAGTAGATTCTTAAAATTATTTTATAACTTAAAAATTCAAAAATAAAAGTAAACTGTGAAGTTTGAATATTAAATACTAAAGTAAATGCTATATAATGCAGTTGAAAGAACAAAGTTAACTGACTTAAAACTAAACTTTCAAAAATAAAATTATGAAAATTAAATAAACTTTTTATTGGCGGAAGATTCAAATTTAAGAAATCATCTTTTCCTTTTACAATGAGTATATGGATTGTGAATAAATTAAAATCAATTA
>NW_018221808.1:85134-90218 GCF_001263595.1 Phalaenopsis equestris
ATATATATATAAACTATTTTGTGTAAAAAAAAAACAATCTTATTCTTTACCCTCTTCCGTGTGCTATAAAAAATATTGATTAATCGAGCGTTTGGTCCCTAATTTTGTGGTTAGGCTGGGAGGATACTGGCTGGCCCTCCCGGGGCCCCCCCTCTCTCACTTCTCCCTCACTTGAGGACTAACAATCTCACATTAGTTTCCAATCAACTTGACCAAATTGGAAATTTTAATCTGTTACCTTAAAATCTCCAATTTTGCATCCAATAAAGTATATTTCTCTATTTATTTGCACTCAATTTCATGGATGACATACTCTCCCATGAAATCAAATGTGACTCTCCCCCTGTTGTAGAAATCATAACCCTTTCAGAACATTTGTTTCTCAAAATATTTTAACATTTTAATTGGTCAGATTGAAAAGTAAATGAAGATCGGAGTACAAATCATCACAAATTACAAATCATCACATTTAAAACCATAGAAAATAAAATCAATTAGTAGGGAGAAGGATAAAGAAGACTACTCATAATTCATGAGAAGGATGCGACAAAATACGAATTGCATATATAGAAATAAGTCTACAAAACAAAAGAAATAAAAGACACAACTTATCTTACAATCCTTCCCAAGCAAATCCGTAGAATTTCTCTCCAAGTCTCTCTCTTTACAAACAAACTCAATTCTCTTTTAGAAGTGTAATGAATAAGAAAACTCTCACCTTCCCTCTCCTCTACAGAGGTGGGTTTTGGTAGGAATCTTCTTTGTTTGGTCTGAGGAAGCTTTTGAAACAATCAATTTGGATTTTTTTGGAGTTTTGTGGAGTTTTTGAGAAATGGCCAGAAACGGCCCAGGGTTTGAGCTCTAAAATTGAGCTCAAATAGTGGGACAGATGGCTGGAAGATGGTTGGAATGGGCTTTGAAGGTCTTAGAGGAGCTCTGAAAGTAATTTGGTAGAGTTTCCTCAAGGAAATTAGTGATCTCTCTAGTTATCCATGGAAGGTTGTGTTTAAATAGAGGGGAAGGAGTAGCCACCATGGCTGGCCAGTAGGTGCAATGTGTTGCCTATCTGGAGGGAAGAAAGGTGCAAGTGACCATTTAGAGTGAGCCATCTCAAGGAGTTCAATGCTTAGGGTGATTTTCAATTTTTTTTGGCGGCCACTAGGCCCACCGACCAGGCTAGGGCTAGTGGTTAGGGTGCTCAAGTGAGCCAGGGGGAGCTTAATGTTGATTATCACAACAGTTTGATGGTTGGTGACAAAGATATCTTGGATTTAACCAAATATGGGAACATATCCCATAAATCAAGGGACCTTTAGTCCATGGTTCATGAAGGGTGGGCTAGGTGGGTCTAGTCTGGTCCCTAGAGTCCAAAGGCTGGGTGTGGTGAACATGGCTTGGTCAATTTGAATGGGTTTGGTTCAATTTAACACTTGGGCTCAAAATCATGTCATGGACTTGGATTTGAATGTGGGTTTGGTAAGACTTTGAGTTTGGCTCAATTGATTGATTAAATTGGCTAGGATGTTGTCATGAGAAGTTTGGAAAAAGAATTAAGTGATTTTGAATTGATTTGGGAGTTCAATTTAAAGGATGTTGACCCATGAAAAATTTTCAGGAATTTGGATTAGACTTGGGTTTGGATTGGCCTAGGTTTTATGTTAGGCTCAATTGATGCTTCAACTTGGTCTAAGGGTATGTAATGAATAGTTTTAGATATCAATTGGTTTAAAATTTTGGAGTTATGAGGTTCGGTTTCATGGAATTTAGACTTATGTGCAAATTTTGGGATTTTGGCTTAGGTTGGATTTGGGTGCGATTTAAGGCTAGGCTAGGGCCAATTGATAGTTAAGACCACCTTAAATGGAGTAAGGCATCCAATTCTCTATCCAAATCTTTCAGAAAGGTTTAAGACCACGTTAAACGGAGTAAGGCATCCTATTCTCAAATCTTCAAGATCGGTTTAAGATGACCTTAAATGGAGTAATACATTCGATTCTCTACCCAAATCTTCGAGATAGGTTTAAGACCACCTTAAATGGAGTAAGGCATCCTATTCTCAATCTTCGAGATCAGTTTAAGATCACCTTAAATAAAATAAGGCATTTGATTCTCAACTCAAATTTTTCGAGAACTGTATGAGACCACCTTAAATGGAGTAAGGCATCTGATTCTCTTTCTGGGGTTGATACCAAAATTTCAAATCCCATATCGAGGTCAGTACCTAAATTATGATTCCCATCCCCCCAAACTATTGTAGTAAAAAATCAAAGTTTTCTAACAATCAAGTTGAAATTGAATTTTCAGTGTGACCGTCGTGGTCGTTTTCGAAATCCCTTTACTTATAATCCTGACCAGAGTTTCTCGGTTTCGCTCGGATATTCATTTGCTAATTACCCAGTGGAAACAACTGCAACTCAATTTTTCTCTCTGTTATATCTTTATTGACTTAGAAGTCTGTGTTGGTTTTATTGATCTCGTTGGTCAACGCCAATACGCATAGTGTGCTTGTCCAGCATACCACACCTATTTGGGGTCCATTTGTTGACCTCACTTTTGGTTGAGGTCTAGTTTCTTCCTTAGAGACTTAGGATCTAGCCACTTCCTGTTGACTATTCCTAGAGGTATAGTTTTTCCTCTTTAGTAGCCTAGGATCTAGCCATAGGACCTTCCTGTTGACTATTCCTAGAGGACTAGAAAGGAACCCTAACCATTAGAAATTTTAAACTCTTATTTGCTAAACTTCAAGTTCCATATACTAGTCCTAACCCCTAGCACTTAGTAGGTGGGGCCACTATACGGGAGCACAAGGAGAGTTCTCATAGGATTGTTTGGCCTTAGGGTTGACTCTAGGTGTATGTCTTGAGCTAGTGCATAGATTGTCACTCACTTGCACATTACACCCCACTCACAACCCTAAACCCAAACTTGTTAACTTTGATCTCTTGATCTTTTGGGAGACTCACATAGATGGTCTCCTAGACCCACTAACCCTAGGCGAGGGTTTAGATAAGACCATTACATAGAGGACTCAAAAAGAGATTCCATTGGTCCATAGCTCAAATAAGGTGGTTAGCACCTAAATTTCACCAAAACACCTAACTTATCCTTTTGCCCCCCAAATCTATCCAATTTACCAAAATACCCCCAAACCCTAAGTTTGAGAAAAATTCCCAATTTCACCCAAAATGCCCAAATTTGTTCAAACATCAACTCAACCCATTTGAAATCACCCAAATTACCAAAATACCCTTGGTGGCCCAAACTTTTCCAAAATCTTCAAAATCATTTCAAATGTCCCCAAAATCAACAAATGTCCCCAAACAAATGTCCCCAAAATCAATTTGGATCCTTCAATTGAACCCAAGTTGACCAATTTGACCCATTTTGACCAAAAGCCCCAAAATGCCCTCAAAGGCCCAATTACCCTACTTCACCCTAAATGTCCACCAATTTAGTTCAATTTTTCTCAATTTCAATTCTAAACTCAAATTCATCATGACCAAACTCAATTCAGACCAAATTCTAACCCAATTGACTTGTACTTTGAGCCCAATTTCATCCAAATCCAAAACCCCCAATTTAGCCATATCTCGAATGTCACCAAATTGAATGTCCAAACCCTAAAATTATCACCAAATTAATGTTAAGAACTCTTCATAGCATCCCCTAGACCATTTTGAATGCTCAATTTGGAATTAGCCTAACTCTAGCCTAACCTAAACACAAGTCTAACCTAACATCCCCAAATTAATCAAATGTTCAAAGTCCTTCAAATTAGCCCTCCAAATCAATTCAAAATAACTCAAAATCCCAATGTTATGGTTAGCCAAGCCAAACCCAACTTCAAGCTAACTTGACCCAAATTGAACCCATGCACCAAAATTGACCAAGCCATGCCAAATTGATCAAACCAAAGCCTCTACAGCCAACTTCTAGACCCTAATGACCAGGCTAGACTAACCTAGCCCACCCTAGATGAGCTATGGACAAATGGTCCCTTGATTTAAGGGATTTCACACCATATTTGGCCAAAAACTTGAAATCTCTTTGCCATCATTGCTTACCTGATGCCCAAAAATATAGTTGTGTAAAATTTATAAAGCTGAATCCACTTTACAATGGTGCCAAAATCTTGATGTGGTATTTTATAAATAAGAACGTTAAGCACTTAATGTTGGGATTCTACTCAAGTATACATATCGTTATCAAGTGATATAAAACTTTCTTTTTAAGTCCCAAATACCGATCCCACGAGGAAGAGTTAAATTTGAAATAATAAATTTACTTGAAAATTCATATAAATAAAACAAAATCACTGTCACTAATTTTGAATGTTTGAGATACTATCAGAACTAAATTATTAACTAATAGCAAAATTTAAATGCAAAGTTTAAAACAGTAATTATTAAACTATATTTATGTGATGAAAGTTTCTAATATGAAAAAACATCTTTCCCACTATGATGAGTTTTTGTTAAAATGAGATGAGATGAATGGTTTAAATATGTATTGTGCCAAATATGAGTAATTTTAATTTTCTACACTAATTCAGTGTTATAGAAAATCATTGGCTAATATCAGGTTTAGTCCATAAATTCGTGACTAGGCTAGGAGGATACTGACTCTCTCTCTAGAGCTCTTACTTCCCTTCCTTAGAAGGCTAACTCTCGCTTTAGTTCTTAAACACGAAGATTGAATTAGGGATTTTAGTCTATCACCCTAAAAATCTCTAATTTTACACCCAACAATGTATATTTCTCTATTTATTTGCACTTAATTCCATGAACAAAATACTCCTTCATAAACTTAAATGTGATTCACACTCTATTGTAGAACTCATACTTCATTTCTTGGATCATATGTTTCACAACATATTTTAGCAATTCAATTGACCAGATTAAAAAGTAAATTAAGAACAGAGTTAAGAAACTATTACAATTTATTTTATATTTTAACATTGGCACATCCAAATTATCTCTTCATTTCACCATATCTCAGAGTAAAGAGAAAGATAAATGAAACTACTCAGACTTCATGAGAAAGATACAACAAAACACAAATTTCATATATAAAAGAAAGTTCAT
>NW_018221808.1:90329-95392 GCF_001263595.1 Phalaenopsis equestris
CTTAGAGATGAATTCACACTTAAACTCAACTACAAAAATGACATTTTGCAAAATTTACCTTAATAAAGAAATTAAATGCGTAATGGTGTGGAATGATGTGGAAGAGATTGAAGAGAGGTTGAATGGTGCGAAAGGGTGTAAAGGGGGGGTCTTTTCTGATCAATATTGTCTCTAAATAAAGCCTAATGTCGGTTTCCAATAGGTGCATCCAAAAAATCTTCAAAAAGAGTCCAAATTTGTCAAATCTTCTAGAAATAGGGCCTGCACCGACACTGGCGTCGTTAGCACCAGTGACCATTTAATTACACATCGCTATCTATCAAGTGGCGCCGTCGACATCCAGTCTGGTGTCGCCGACACTGAACATTTCTTCAAAACTCTATTTTGACGCCAAATTCCATCATTTTTGCTTTATTTTTGCTTCAAGTCCTAAAAATCAACAACTTGCAATAAAATATGAAAAATACCTTTCTTTAAAGTGCAATATCACAAAAAATGAGCAATATCACTTTCTTTAAAGTGCAATATCACAAAAAATGAGTATAAAATAAGAGTCTAAAATTGCATATATTTTTGGTATATTATTACCCTCAAGAGTTAATCATAATTAACCACTCTTTGACCTCCCTGAGCTGAGAGGTGACCAGACCCTAGCCAGCCACCACCTCAGCCATAGGAAACAGTCAGCCTATAGGAGTCTAAGTTGACCAAAACTCAAAATTGAACTCACCTAAGATAGCTAAGCTTGATTGGTTGTTAGAACCTTTCTTCCCTCCACCTAGACAACACCCTAACCACCTTAGCTTGGCCTGAGAGCCACCATAACCTCTCCTATTTAAAGTACCCTCTCCATGGACATAAAAAAAGGGCTAGAAAATTCCTTGGGGGAACTCTGTCCAATTGCTTCCAGAGACTCTCCAAGAACTCCTCAACTCAGTCTCACCATTTTCCCCTCTAGTTCTCACAATGAGAGCTCAATTTTGAGTTCAAAATTTCAGCATGAACCAGGACATATTTCCCCACACCTCCGTAGTCCACCAAAGTTCAATTAACTGTGCCCACGCCATCAAAAGAGTGAGATGAGTTGATTCCCCAGGAAAACCCTATCCTAAACAGCCTCTAACCTAGCTCTAGACCAACACCTGAAAATGACCTTGATCAAAATTATACCTAGACAATTTACTAGGGCATAAGAGTTCATCTGGAGGTTTGCTGGACCCAATCGAAGCTGCTACAACCATCTGATTGAGGCATCCTCTCTAAGACAAAGGTATTGAACTCTTATCCTAAATAGAGCTTCATTTAATTCTTCATACATATTTACTGTATTTCATACCTTATAAACCATATGGATGTGTTTGTCTTAAGTAGATGAAGGTGTAGGAAAAAACATGAAGTGATTTGGTTGAGTATAGCTTGAGATCTTAAGGTTTTAGTGTGGATGACTTACATGTTAGATCATTTGGAGACAATGAACGGATGTCGTCTGATCGCGCATTTATTCAGTGAACGGTTGTGATGGAGACAGACAAGTAGATGACACGAGTATCACGGGACTCGTGGCGCTGAGGTGTTTTGCGGCGTCGAATAGCGGAGCACCGCATGTAAAGTTTGACGCGCCGTAGGATGAGGTGGTGCTTACTGGTTTCAGTAGAAAAAAATCTTGATTTTTTTTGATTTATTTAAATGTCAGATCTTTAAAAATTCATATCTTTTCACAGAAAAATCATAGAAATAAATTAAAAATACTCTCTTGCTCAGTGAATAAAGGAGAATAATGTGAACCAAAAATAAAAATTATTTGTTGACCCAAAAATAAAAATTATTTATTTGTTGACTCTTTTATTTTTAATTAATTAAATACTCTATATAATATTTTAATTCATTACCATAGCTTGAAACTTTGAAGGTTTGTTCTTTATGCCAAAGGCTATGTTCTCTGATTTTTCCAAGGTCAGATGACACATCTATGCTTCTAACCCTGATTTTTATGTTAAGATGGCTATTTTGGCTTAAATTAATTATGTAAATTAAAATTTCACTTAAAAAATTATGGGATAAATTTTAGTAGGTTTCCTATGTTCAGAGAAGATTAGGAAAAATATCATGATATTTTGAATAATTTTGTAAATTTATGTATTTAATTAAGTTTGTATAATGATACACCAAAAATATATGCATTTTTAGACCCATATTTTATACCTATTTTTGATGATATTGCACTTTAATGAAAGGTATTTTGATGTTTTCTTGCAGGTTGTTGATTTTTAGGGCTTAAAGCAAAAAAAGATAAAATTTTGAGTCAAAATGACATTTTTGAAAAAATGCTTAGCGCCGACTGCGTCGACGACACAGAACAAACTAACGTGGAGATTTTTTACTCAGCGTCGACGACGCCAAAGGTTGTGCAGAACCCGTTTCTAGAAGGTTTGATGTATTTGGAATATTTTTTTGAAGAGTTTTTGGAGGCATCTCTCGGAGAACCGACCTTGGGCTATATTTGGGGCCGAATTTCATCAGAAAATTTGCTCCTCTATGTTTTTCACTCCTCTACCTTCATTTTTCTCACCACATCATTTCATTCCACTTCCATATTAGAGTCAATTAGTGATTTTATTTTCATAGTTTAGAGTTTTTGTGATGATTTTAGTGTGAAACTTCCTATAAGAGTGTTGGAGGGAGAAAAGTGAGAGATATCTCCTTCCTACATTTCTAAGGAAAGGCTACAAAAGATTTGCTTTGAGAAAGAGTTTTCAGATAAGTATTATTTTTTTATCAGTTTTGTATGAACTTTCTTTTATATATGAAATTTGTGTTTTGTTATTTCTTTCTCATGAAGTCTGAGTAGTTCCCTCTATCTTTCTCCCTACTCTGAGATATGGTGAAATGAAGAGATAATATGAATGTGCCAATACTAAATTGTAAAATAAATCGTGTTGATTTTTCAACTCCGAACTTAATTTACTTTTTGATCTGACCAATTAAATTGTTAAAATGTGTTGTGAAACATGTGATCCGTGAAATGAAGTATGAGTTCTACAATAGTTTGATTCCATGAAGGAGAATATCGTTTATGGAATTAAGTGCAAATAAATAGGGAAATATTCTTTATTGGTGTAGAATTGGAGAACCTTTAGGGTGAAAGGCTAAAATCTTCAATTCGGTCTTAGTATTTAAAAACTGAAGCGAGAGCTAGCCTTCAAGTGAAGAGAAGTGGGAGCTCTGGAGTGGGAGTCGGTATCCTCCTAGCCTAACCACAGATTTAAGGACTAAACATTGAGATGTTTTTTATGCATTATATCAAGGTAGAGAATTAAAATTGCTCCTATTTGGCACAATACATATTATGAACATTTATCTCATCTCATTTTACCAGAGCCTCATTGTAGTGGGAAGGATGCTTTTTCACATAAGAATCTCCGTTACATAAACATAATTAATAGATAAGTATTTACTATTTTAAATTTTGCATATCTGATCTGATAATAGTTTAAAAATTTAATTTTAATTACATCTCAACAATTGAAATTAGTGACAGTGATTTTAATTGACTTTCTATGAATTTCTTAGCAAATTTGTCATTTCCAATTTAAAACTTCCCCGTAGGATCGATATTTGGGGCTTAAATAGAAAGTCCATTTTTACTTGATAATGATACGTATACTTGCATAGAATCCGAATATTAATTAATTATATTTAATTAAATTTTACACAATATATTGCAACAAAAAAGTCAGAACAAGTTTTTGGCGTCGTTGCGTGGGGAAGGTAACGGTTGAATTAAATAATTTTGATAAATTAGGAAGTTTAGAGATAATATATATACCATAAAAAATATTAATATTAAGAAAATAAATAAAAAAATTTAAAAATGAAAAATCCAAAAAGAAATATTTTTATTAGAGTGTTTTACTTTGCTTGCTTTATTTGTTTATGTGAAATATTGGATCTGAAGGTATAGTACCTTATAATTTAGAATTAGAACGTACTATTAGAAAAATTCAAAAACAACAAAGAGAAATTAAAAATTTACAAGAAATGACAAATAACTTATATAATCTAATAAATGAAAATCGACAAAGACCTTTAAAAGAATATGTGAATCCAACAACAGATGAACTTCACTTGACTATTCAAAATTTTGATGTTGCTGCTAATTCATTTGAGCTTAAACATGCTATTATCCAAATGGTACAAAATAATCAGTTTAGAGGATCACCTACTGAAGATCCTAACTTACATCTTGCTATTTTTCTTGAAATTTATGCTACATTTAAATATGACAGAGTGTCTAATGATGTTGTTAGGCCTAAAATTTTTCCTTTTTCATTAAGGGATAAAGTCAAGGCTCCGTTAAATTCGTTCGGTTAAATTCGTTAGCACCTGGATCTATTAGAACCTATCAGAACTTGGGGAGAACTATCACAAAAATTGTTGCCTAGACATTTTCCACCCTCGAAAACCGCTAAGCTTAGAAATGCCTAGATATTTTCCACCCTTGAAAACCGCTAAGCTTAGAAATGATATTATATCTTTCTGTCGGCTTGAAGGGGAATTGATATATGAAGCTTGAGAAAGATTAAAGATCTTATTAGGAAATGTCCACATCATGCTTTACCAGATTATTTAATAATTCAAACATTTTACAATGGATTAATAGGATCACTGAGATCTCTTATAGATGCTGCTGCGGGTGGTTCATTAATGTCAAAACCTTTTGATGAAGCATATTCTTTAATTGAATAAATGACTACTAATAATTTTCAATGGCTCTCTGAAAGGGAAAATTCTAAGAGAGTAGCTAGTATTCATGATTCTGATGCAATGTCTACTTTGACATCTCAAATTGCTGCTATTTCTAAAAAAATTGACCAAATGGGAATGAATTATTCTCAAGTAGCCCCAGTATTAGAGGAGAATTCACTAGGACAGATTATTGATACTCAATCATCTTATGAAACTTTAAACACTATAAATAATTGAAATAACAATCCCTATTCTAACTATTTTAACCCTGGTTGGAAAAATCACCCTAATTTTAGTTGGAATAATTATAATAATTC
>NW_018221808.1:95454-97495 GCF_001263595.1 Phalaenopsis equestris
TGCTATTAGAAATATTAAAAATCAATTAGGACATATTGCTACTGCATTTAGTAACAGACTAAAGATCAAAATAAAGAGCAAATTAAAGCTATTCAATTACGAAATAGAAAAGAAATTGAAACAAGAATCCAAAGAGAAACTGAAGTTGATGAAGAGAATAAAGAAATGGAAAATGATTAACAAAAAAATAAACAAACACAGAGTCCTGTAGAAAAACTATTACCTTCGTTTCCTCAAAGACTAAAATAGAAGAATAAAGATAAATAATTTACAAAATTTTTAGAAATCCTTAAGAAGTTAACGATAAATATTCCTTTTGTTGAAGCTTTGGAAGAAATGCCAAGTTATGTTAAATTTATGAAGGATGTATTAAACAAGAAAAGGAAGTTTACAGATCATGAGACCGTTGCACTTAGTGAAGAGTGTAGTGCTATTATTCAGAAAAAGCTTCCTAAAAAATTAAAAGATCCTGGTAGTTTTACTATACCTTGTGCAATTGGAAAAAAGTTTTACGGAAAAGCTTTATGTTATTTAGGAGCGAGTATCAATCTTATGCCTTTATCAATTTTTAAACGTTTACATTTGGAAAAAAAATTCCCCTATTACTGTAACTCTTCAGTTAGCTAATCGATCAATAACTTATCCAAAAGGAGTTATAGAAGATGTGCTAGTAAAAGTGAATAAATTTATTTTCCCTGTAGTCTTTATAGTATTGGATATGGAGGAAGATAAAGATATTCCCATTATTTTAGGGTGACCATTTCTCGCAACAGGGAGAGTTGTAATAGATTTGCAAAAGGAGAATTAATGATGAGAGTTAATGATCAAGAAGTGAAATTTAATATAGCAAAAGCTATGAAATATCCTGCAATAGAAAAAGATAATGAATGTTTCAAGATGGAAGTAGTTCATTTTGTAAGTAATGAGCAATTTAAGAATGAATTTGAAGATAAATTAAAGCAAGGAGAAATTTTTTATACTGAAAATGAAGTAAAAGAAGAAGATTTAGATTATATTCAAAGCAAATTTGAAGCATTAGACTTGCTGGAAAATGATAGTAAAAATCTTATTCCTTCAAGTATTAAACCACCTGAACTTGAATTAAAGATATTACTTGCTCATTTAAAAAATGTATTTTTAGAAGAGTCATCTACATTGCCTGTTATTATATCTTTTGAGTTATTATATCAGGAACAAAAGTTGATAGAGATGTTGAAAAAGTATAAAAAGGCTTTTGGATGGACTTTAGCATATATTAAAGGAATTAATCCTTCAATCTGTATGCACGAAATTTTATTAGATGAACAGTATGAACCTAAAGCGGATCCTCGGAGAAGATTAAACCCAATAATGAAAGAAGTTGTTAAAAAAGAGATTTTAAAGTGGTTAGATGCTGGAATTATATATCAGTGTTTGGGTAAGCCCAATTCACTGTGTTGTGAAGAAAGGAGGAGTGACTGTTGAAGAAAATAAGAAAAATGAATTAATACTAGTAAGATAAATAATTGGTTGGCGAGTTTGTATTGACTATTGAAAACTAAATATGGCCATCAGAAAATATCACTTTTTTTTGCCCTTGCTAGATCAAATGTTGGATAGATTGGTTGGGAACAAATACTATTACTTTTTAGATGGATATACCTGATATCAGCAAATTCCAATTGCTCTAGAGGATCAAGAGAAAACAACATTTACAAGCCCATATGGAACATTTGCTTTTCGTAGAATGCTTTTTGGACTATGCAATGCACCTGCAACATTTCAAAGATGCATAATGTCAATTTTTAGCAATTTTATTGAGCATGGATTGAAAGTGTTTATGGTTGATTTTTCTGTATTTGGGACTTCGTTTGAGTTATGTCTTAATAATTTAGAAAAAGTTCTAGAGATATGTGAAAAAATCAACCTAGTCTTAAATTGGGAAAAATCTCAATTTATGCTTGTTGGAGATATTGTTCTTGGGCATAAAATTTCTAAAAAAGGCATGGATGTAGATATTGCAAAAATCCAAGTTATAGAAAAATTACCACCTCCTAATAAT
>NW_018221808.1:98274-104406 GCF_001263595.1 Phalaenopsis equestris
TACCACCTGATATCAAGAATCCACAATTAAAGAAATTTATCAAAGATTTGAAAGACTATTTTTGGGATGACCCATATGTATATAAACAATGTAAAGATTTAATTATTAAAAGATGTGTGCCTTATGAAGAAACTCAACAGATAATTGAAAGGAGCAATGATTATGAATTTGGAGGACATTTTAGAATAAATAGAACTGCATATAAAGTTTTACAAGGTGGATTTTATTGGCCTACTATTTTTAGAGATGTTAATGAATATATTAAAACATGCGATAGATGTCAACGAGTAGGAAATATTTCCATAAGAGACGAAATGCCTCTACATTACAAATTAGAAGTTGAAATTTTTTATGTGTTCCCATTAGACTTTATAGGACCATTTATGGCTTGATTTGGAAATTTATTTATATTACTTGCTGTTGATTATATGTCTAAGTAGATTAAAGCTATTGTTGTGCCTAGATGTGACACTCGGAGTGTTTCTAAATTTTTAATTAAAAATATTTTTACAAGATATGGAATGTCGAAAGTAATCATTATAGATGGAGGATCTCATTTTAGGAATGAAACAATTGTAAGATTGGTGGAAAAATATAATATAATGCAGAAAATTGCAACTGCTACTTATTCCCAAACTAGGTAGCAGAATTATCAAATCATGAAATTAAACGCATTTTGGAAAAAGCTGTAAATCCTTAGAAATTGGATTGGTCTGCTAGACTAGATACTGCATTATGGGCATACAAAACTGCTTATAAAACTCCTATAGGAATGTCCCCATATAGATTGATTTTTGGAAAAACATGCCATTTACCAATGGATTTGAAACATAAAGCCTTTTGGGCTATTAAAGAAATTAATTTTAATTTAAAGGATGCTGGTGAGAAAAGGTTTTTGCAACTCAATGAACTTGAGGAGATTAGAAATGAAGCATATGATAAAGCAAAAATCTATAAAGAGAAAATGAAAATATGGTAAGATCGAAAGATTGTTAAGAAGAAATTTGAACCTGGATAAGAAGTTTTACTATATAATACAAGATTGAGATTGTTTCTAGGAAAACTAAAATTCAGATGGTTAGGACCATTCAAAGTGATTAAAGTCTATCATTATGGAACTGTCGTTATTAAAGATCCTAACACTGGAAATATATTTAAAGTTAATGGGCATCATTTGAAACATTATTATGAACGACACATACATCAATTTAACGAAGTTTTAATGTTAAGTCAACCCAACTAAACAAATGATATGTCGGGCTGACGACGTTAAACCAAGAGCTTTGTGGGAGGTAACCCATACGTATATTGCTATGTATTACTATTTAGTTTGTTAAGTATCTTATATATTAGTAGATAATAATCCTACACAATTGCACTTATTATAAATTAAGTAAAATATTAGTATTGGAGGAAAATTTGGAATCAAATTGAATAAAAAAATGAAAATCACAATTTTGGCCACTAAAGCCGATGGCGTTAGAATGCGTGTCGATGACACCCTATATAACAGACATCACTGTCGGCAACGCTAATCGGGAGCACCAATGGCACCGAGTGCGGCTGGATAGTTTTAGACAACTTTTAGCGGGTTTTGGTGCAATTTCACTTCATAATAACCACCAGGACGATTTTAAAAAGGCATAGAAACATCCTTGGATGCCTAGTAACTTCATATTTTCAGATTCCATGGCTTATAATTCTAGAAATACTTTGAGGTATGGAGTTTTCAACAAAAAAAAAGTTTATTAGTTTCGACGCGTAACGATTATATAATAAAGTTATTACAAAGAGGAGATTGATCAAGGAAAGAGGATTTGTTAATCATGGAGTGATCAATCCTATTGGTCCGATTGATAAAATCATTCTGCAAATGCATTGGGAAGTTTTGTGTTACACTATGTCTGCGGTTGTTGTACCTGTGGTGAAAGAGTTTTATGTAAACTTACATGGAATTACTCAAGGTTTTGTCTTCGTACAAGGTAATGTTGTATCATTTACTCCTGCAAGAATTAATGAATTGTATATGATATTCCAATCTATCATTATACAAATTTCATTCCTACACGAGATTTGATGCAAGACGTGTATAATCTTCTGACGGATGAAAGTGATATGTGGGAGATACGAGATGAAGGATATGTTAGTTCCTTCACTTCATAACTTAATCCAATTTCAAAGCAATGACATTTCTTTATTGCTGCAAAATTACTACCTACTATGAAAATTAGTAGAGTTACCAAAGAATGTGCTATTTTAAATTACTGCATTCAAATGGAAAAATCCATTGATATAGGGTCTATTATATTTAAATCTATTATGGGTATCCTTACTAATGGACCAATTTATGGACTTGGGCATACATCTACCATCTTTTTGATTTGCAGTCAAGCCCAAGTTCCATATGAAAGTTGGGAAAAGACTTTATTACCTTGGGAGCCCATGAATCCTATAGATGAAAATTATTGTGAAAATGGAAATGAAGTATTAGAAGCTATCATAGACAGTCTTCACATACTTCGACTCCATTAATACCACCAACAGTTGGAAGTTTGCTTGCTTTGAAAAAGAAATTGAAGAAAATTGAAAGGGAACTTCAAAGTATTATGAATGCAGTAGGGGATCTTAAATACCTTCTTGATCACCTAGATTAGAGAATGAAAGAAAATTTTGATCACACTGGAACTTTTGCAGCATGATTAGTTCGGATGTTTAAAGAAAATGGGTGGATCGAAGAAAATTTGATAGATCAATTCCCGTACCGATCCCTCTACAACTTATATGTTCATTACCAATCTATGAGAGATATCAGAGGAGGAGAAAGCACTGAAGAAGAGGCGTAATAATTGAAGGCTTTAAATTCTCTATCTATTTTAGAACATTATATATACTTAGTGTAATTGTGTGGATTTAATTTAATTTGGTTTGGTTTGCTTTTTGATTTAGAATTTTGAACTTTGATTGTGTGTATAGTTTTGTGACAGCGTTTAGTGTTGTGGCTTGATTTCAACGCTGATTTATAATTAGTTTTTTTTAACATGTGTGATTATGTAATAAAAAAAATGTGTTTGTAAAAAGTGTACTTTCATATATAAAAGTTAGTTTGTTGTTGTTTGTGAAAATTCATGTTGGTGAAATGTTTTGTTTTGTGAATTATCGTTAGATAAAATTTGTGTTTAAAATACTAAAAATTTTGGAGTAAGTTGATAGGAAATTGAAAATTAAAAAAATAAAAATATGAAATTTTCGGGCCTTCCAGCGCCGACGGCACCCTCGACCCGAGAGGAAGCAACGCCGATGGTGCCCTCGACCTGACAGCAGATTTTAACCCCTAAAAATTTGCAATTTTTACTGTGACCACCATTTTTACGCTTAAGTCATCTTCAAACTTTGGTTTGGGCGGCTCGGGCTTGATTGTGGTCTGATTTGTGGCGATTTAGAGGCTAAAAGACTTCGGATTTCATCTTCTCTAGGTAAGAGCTACACTTTAAACCAACAATTTTTTATTTTCACCAAGAATTTATCTCACATTGCATGGATACAAAAATATGAAAATTTTTTTGAGAAATTTTTGAGAAAATCCTTTGGTGATGAACTATTATATGGTGATTTGAAGTTTAAAATGTTTTACATTTTGATTTATGAAATTTTTGAATTTATTTAGATTTTTCAACATTTTCTAGATTTCCTATGGCACCTAGATCAAGCAAAAGGAAAGCAGAATATGGAGAGTAGAGATTTGTTAGCTTTAGTGTCAGTGCTCGATTTCATAGCATTTGTGAAATTAAGAAAGTAATTCATGACCGAGGTTTTAAAAATCTAGGAGGAGAAGTTGAACGTTTGATTATTGCTTGACAATGGGAAAACTTCTGCTATTTTACTACCGATGCGATAGTTGAGATTGTAATGGAATTTTATGCCAAACTTCCTGAAGCCTTTGATGATTATGTATTTGTTGGTTAGAATTTACTCCAGAGAAAATAAATGAGTTTTATTTTGTAGAGGATGTGTATAGATGCTAGTATCATTCTTTTTCTATTACAAATCAGGCTTTAGATGAAGTTATTTCTGTTCTGACTAGTGAGAAAGGGGCTTGGAAAATAAAAAATGGAGTTAAAGTTAACTTTCCCTGTATAAGTTTAAATGTAGTATCTAAGACCTGAAATTATTTTATTTTTGGAAGAATGATTCCGATGAACCATTATAGTGAGGTGACCAAAGATAGAGTCATTCTGAACTACTGTATTCAGCAAGTTATGAACATAAATGTGGCTATATTATTTATATGAACACTCAATCTATTGCTTTAGGAGAGACTTCTATTGGATTGGCACACCCTGCTCTTATTTACGCACTTTGTGAGCAGACAGGAGTTGATTTTAGACATGATGAGGAGAGGATTGAGCCTCAAAGACCTCTTGGGCTTGCAAACATCAAGACATATGAATCTCATGTTGACAGGAGATCTGACAGTAATGCTAGAGATATTCCTTCTACTTCTAGGGATATTCCTTCTACCTCTCATTGACCTACTTCTAGTGACCCCAACAACAGAGAACTTTTAGATCAGATGATGATACAACAAGGATATATTTTGAGGATGGATTATAGGATGCATAATATGGAAGCCAGAAATGCTCACACTGATGATTTGATTTGACAAAAAATTGAGTATGATGCTGCTTATGATGATGCTTTAGTTAGATACCTGAGGGGAGAACATTCAGTTCAGTTCCCTGTTCACCCTGTGTTTACTCCATTCAGCAGAAGAAATTGGGTGTAGATGAAGACAAAGATGATATTGACTAGTTATCTTTTTGTTTGTTTGTTTGTGTTTGTACTATGTGATTGTATTGTTTGTGTTGTGATGTTGTTTAGACTTTCTTTTTTATATTATGTGAATCTGTAATGTAGAAGACAGTTTTCATTTTTAGAATTTAGTTTAGTTCTGTTAATATTTTCAGCACTTTGTTCTGTTTTATGATTAATTCTTTCTCAGCAAATTTTATATGTATTATGTGCAATTTAATGTTTTTAGCCTTGTAGTTTTCATTTTAGCACCTATAGTATTTTCAAAATTTATGTTAAAAAATCAGAATCTCCAACAGGTATAAAATTTTTTTTATGTATTTAATGCTTTCTTTTACCCTTCATTTTTAAAGCTCTTCATGTAAAAATCTTTTAAAAATTTAAGTTTGGGGGGAGGAGAAGAAGAAAAATCATTTTTAGAAAGAGAGAAAGAACTTAATTTTATTTGTCCTCACTTAATTATATTTTCAAAATTTTAAATTTAATATGACCTTTGGTATTAGAGGTTAAATTTGGATAACTATATTTATGTTTCTAAATATATAGTAAATTTAAGTAAAAATTTTCAATAATAAAGGTTAATTCTAGGGGCTGAGATATTTGGTAAGAGATAATAAGACTATGTTTTTCTATTTTTAGTTAAGGAAATTTGTATTATTGAAGTATTAAAAATCTTAAAATATTCATGTAAAAAGAAAAAAAATTAAACTTTATGAAATCTTTAAGTTAATATAAATTTGTTAAGTGAAGAAATGTAAAAAGTTTTTAACTTTAAGAAGAAGATAGTGAAGTTCAAAATCATTAAAGGCTCTCCAGTTATAGTAATCCTGACATATAAAAAAAGAGAAGAAAAAAAAGAAAGAAAAGAAAAAGGGGATTAAAAATGATCCTGAAAAGAAAAGAAAAAGAAAAATAAATATAAGGGGAGAAGTTTGAGAAGATGCGTAATTAAAAATTGGCTTCACTTGAATCAACTTAAGGAAAAAGACTTGAACACATTTTCTAAACTTTTTATTTGAATGTTAATTTAATTATTTAATTATTAATAAAGTTTTAAATAAAGTTTTATGAAGTTCATTTTCATATGAATTTGCTAAGTGACTTTAATATAACAAATTGCAATTTTTCTTGAAAGAAATAAATGATCAAAAACCTTAGACTTAATTATTGAAAATCTTTATACCTTTAGTATTAACTGGAGTTGTTTAGAATTTTTCTTAAGTTATACTATTATATTTGGAAAACTAAAATATGGAAGTAAAAAAGTTAAGGTCTTTATCATAAGTCATATTTTTTTTATGTAGTAAAGGAGTTACTTGAGGA
>NW_018221808.1:104458-109315 GCF_001263595.1 Phalaenopsis equestris
ACCCATATTTTATACCTATTTTTGATGATATTGCACTTTAATGGAAGGTATTTTGATGTTTTCTTGCAGCTTGTTGATTTTTACGGCTTAAAGCAAAAAGAAAGCAAAAAGGATGAAACTGGAGTCAAAATGACGTTTATGAAGAAATGCTCAGCGTTGGCAGCGCTGACGCTGCAGAACGCTGATGCGTCGACTGTGCAGAACAAATTAACACAGAGATTTTTTTTACTTAGCACCGACGGCGCCAAATCAGCATCTATGGTGCCAAAGGCGGTGTAGACCCCGTTTCTAGCAGGCTCGATGTATTTGGATGATTTTTTTGAAGAGTTTTTGGAGGCACCTCTTGGAGAACCGACCTTGGGCTCTATTTGTTGCTGAATTTCATCAGAAAATTGGCTCCTCTACATTTTTCACTCCTTTACTTTCATTTTTTGCACCACATCATTCCATTCCACTTCCATATTGGAGTCAATTAGTGATTTTGTTTTCATAGTTTAGATTTTCTGTGGTGAGATTTAGTGTGAAACTTTCTGTAAGAGTGTTGGAGAAGGAGAAAAGTGAGAGATATCTTCTTCCTGCATTTCTAAGGAAAGGCTACAAAGAATTTGCTTTGAGAAAGTGTTTTCAGATAAGTATTGTTTGTTTATCAGTGCTGTGTAAACTTTCTTTTATATATAAAATTTGTGTTTTATTATTTATTTCTCATGAAGTTTGAGTAGTTCCCTCTATCTTTCTCCTTACTCTGAGATATGGCAAAATGAAGAGATAATATGAATGTGCCAATATTAAATTGTAAAATAAATTGTGATGATTTTTTAACTCTGAACTTAATTTACTTTTCATTCTGGCCAATTGCATTGTTAAAATGTGTTATGAAACATATGATCCGGGAAATGGAGTATGAGTTCTACGGCAGAGTAAGGATCACATTTGATATGAAAGAGAACATCATTTGTTGAATTAAGTGCAAATAAATAGGGAAATATTCTTATTTGGCTGTAGAATTGGAGAACCATTAGGGTAACAGACTAAAATCTTCAATTCAATCTTTGTGTTTAAAAACTGAAGCAAGAACTAGCCTTCAGGTGAAGGGAAGTGGGAGCTCTGGAGTGGGAGCCAGTATCCTCCTAGCCTAGCAATGGATTTAGGGACTAAACACTGAGATTAGCCAATGATTTTCTCTGCACTGTATCAGGGTAGAGAATTAAAATTACTCTTATTTGGCACAATACATATTATGAACATTTATCTCATCTCATTTACCATAGCCTCATTATAGTGGGAATGATGCTTTTTCACATAAGAATCTTCGTTACATAAACATAGTTAATAGATTAGTATTTACTGTTTTAAATTTTACATATTTGATTTGATAATAGTTTAGAAATTTAATTTTGATTACATCTAAATTTGTCATTTCCAATTTAAACCTTCCCTATAGGATCATTATTTGGGGCTTAAATAGAAGGTCTATTATCACTTGATAACAATACATATACTTACGTAGAATCCGAATATTAATTGATTATATTTAATTAAATTTTACACAATCTATTGCAACAAAAAAGTCGGATCATATATCTTGTACCAATTTATGTAAATTAAATATTAATAAAAAATCAACAAAATCTACTCTACATTATGTGTAAAAATCATGTTAACCCACTATCAAAATTTTAAAATATATTTTATTAAGTTTAAACACTAAAGTTGATTTTTCAAGAAACATTGTATTTTTTCACAAAAATAATTATATTGAATTAAATACACTTAGAAAATTATGAAAAATGGTTTTCTGAGCTCCTTGTGATCAGGAGCATTTAGGAAAAATAAAAGTTATTTTTGATAAAATACTTAATTTTTGACCAATATTTCAAATTAAAAATATTTAAAAATAGTTAAAAATTCCAAAAATACAAAAATATTTCAAAATGTCCTTAATTGCTCCCTGATCACTTAGGACTCATTAAATTATTTTTCCTAATTTTTCTAAGTTAAAGATAAATTTCTAAAGGCTTAAAAATGAATTTTGCTTTATTTCTCATTAAAATAGTTGTAATAAATAAATTAAAAATTATAAGAATATAATTTATTTCTCTGAGTTCCCTGGACTTATAGAGGCATAATAAAATAAAAAATAAATAAATTTTGTAATTAAGACATATTTTCCATTCAAATTAAATCATAAAGGTCAATAAATAATTAAATTAAAGATTTGATTCAAAAATCATGAAATTTTGTTTAAGTATTTCTTTGAACTATGGAAACCTTTAATAATATTGCCATAAACCAAAAACTTTATTTTGACTGATTAAATAATTCATTTTGGAAAACCCTTTTTTTCAAAATTAAAAAAATAAAATAATAATAATTATTTAAATTAAAATCTGAAAAACACATTTTTCACCTCTGATGTTTTAATTATTCCATGGATAGGGTGCTCTAAAATTTCTTAAGTCATTTGAGTGGTGCTTAATGAGTTATGAGGTGAAGAGCCCTAAGGATAAAATGATCATTTTGGATTTTGGTTCCTTGATCAAAATCTAAGATTAATCCAAAGGGAAAATGAGAAATTTTGATTCTAATGAATATGTTTGGATGATTGAAACATAATGTGTAAAAGGTAGAAACCAACTTGCCACCTTTCCATGATAAGAATAAAATTATAAATTTTCTAAATTATCAAAATTTGGAAGTTTATCAAAATCAAATGATTTCCAATTGATGACTTAAACTAAGGAGATGATGTTTCACTTATGATTAACGACTTAAACTAAGGAGATGATGTTTCACTTACGATTAATTCCACAATTAATGATGATCTGAATTCTTTTAATCATAATCCATATCACGTAAATTAGAATTCTAACCTTTGCTAGTCTTTCTCCCATTAGATTTATTAAAGGGATTGGTAGTGATCTAGGCTTGACATTTAATTCATTAGATGGGATTTAGAGGATAATATGATTGATGATTAGCACTATCATCTCAGCTTTAGTGATGGGTACAAAAGTCCTTAATGACTGAATGACTGGGTACAAAATTTTTAATGACTTAAACTTGTCTTAGGGGCATCCACCGACATAAAATATCAACTAATTAATTCAGTACCCTATCCACGGAATGATTAAAATGTCAAGGTTCACCGAGTAATGAGGTAATTTTAATTTGACCTAGGAACAATTAATAGAACATTGTAATAAATTTAAAATGAACTCTAAACATTTTGTTTCAAGGGGTGTTTAAAGCAGTCTTGGATCACTCTCCGAACACTTTGAAATCTCTTGGATATTTTGAAGGACAAATTGAACTTGATATATTTTGTTCTAAAATCATCCATTAAGATCTTTCGGGACTCAATAAGTCATAGTTTAGAGTCTACCTTCATATACTCCTGTAATTTATTTAAATTTCTGCAAAATTATATACATATTACAAAAGTTAATCTTTCAGCGGGAATGCCAAAAAAATGACAGGTATGCTTTTACATTTTTTTTTAATTTCTGTCATTTTACTTTCTGCAAAATTTGTAACTGCTTGGATTTGTACCTTACTTCACTTGCAAAATCAAAACAACTTTTACAAAAATCAAATCAACATTTTCAAAAATCTAAAACAAATTGTTTCAAAGGTAACCATAAATCCTTTGAAATTTCACTAAACATAAATCATCCTTTTGAATTTATGGGAGTCCCTCGGAGGAGGTAACCCACGATTGCTAATGAGATCTTCTCAATTTAAATGGGTTTCATAACTCATTTAGGCAAAGTAAATTCAAGAGAAAATAGTGATACTAGAATGAGGAAACCGTGGGATCCTAGCCAGTGTTGCTCCAATCAACTTTAACATTTCCATGATGTTTAAATAACCATAACCCTAGGAAACACTTGATTTGACATTATGACTTGACACATTAGAAAACTTAACCTTGCTACGATGAGGAGCTTGGAGCTAGCATTGTGGGTAGCACAACCATCTTCAACAGCAAAACATGTCTGCACCAACTTAACCATTCCTTAGAATTAAACAACAAGCCATAGGATTTCGAGGTTGTTCGCCTAGTGCGACATAAATCCTCATTTTTTCTTTAGGCCTTTGTATGGCTCTGCTATACGCCTTTGTATGGCTCTGCTATACCTGCTATACAATATAAGCCCTAACTTGCTTTAGGATTTCTAGGTTGTTATTTGTTATGACCTAAACCCCCACATCTTTCAAGCTATTTGCGTGATCATTTCAAATGAATGTAAGCCTTAATTAAGAAAATTGGTAGGATGAAACATTTAAATATTTCTCCTCTAAATTGAAGCTAAACCATAGGATAGCTTGGGAAGTCACTGAGGTTCTCCTTAGGATCTGTGATACCCACTAGTTCTTCTTCCTTTGGATTCTAAAAATAAAATGTTCCAAATTTGATCCATTCCCCTTTCATGCCTCTTTGTCCGATCTCTTTGAAAGTCCTACACTTCAAAATTCTTAAAGATAATATCCTCTAATTTTATCGAGAGTTTTCTTAGGTAACTTCGATTATCTAAGATGTAATTAACTATAAGGGCTTGCCTTTATATGAAACTTTCAAGAACCCAACTTAATATAAACCCTATTTAAATTTTCATATTAATTAGGGAACTTGTTGGCTTATAATAAAATAGTTTCGCAGACCAAACAAATGTCATATATTTTTTGTTTTATTTGATTGAGCCTCACTATCAAGTCATGTGTTTATCTTTTGGGA
Organism: Phalaenopsis equestris; assembly: GCF_001263595.1. Lineage (NCBI taxonomy): Eukaryota > Viridiplantae > Streptophyta > Magnoliopsida > Asparagales > Orchidaceae > Phalaenopsis > Phalaenopsis equestris. The sequence continues at coordinate 109,194 of NW_018221808.1, forward strand.
TAGATACATAGCTTGAGGTGTAATTCTCTATCATCTAAACTTTGAAAGATATGAGATCAACTTGATTTCATATTTTTCTAAAACTATATATATATGTATATATATATATATGACCCATTTTA
>NW_018221808.1:109325-140134 GCF_001263595.1 Phalaenopsis equestris
ATATATATTGACCAAGATAAATTTTTACTGAAGTCAAAAAGAGGTTAAAAGCCTGAGATGCGGGCCATAAAAAAGCTCCCCCTAGATCAAAAAAGAAAGAGAAGATACAGGGATGTAGAAACAATTGCCCTTTGCGATTCAGCTCCACATTTAGGAAGGTAGTTGACTGGTCTGTTTCCTTCCCTGTATATAAAATTGAAGTCCAACCTCATATCCTTCATTATGTGCCTCATCTGGTTGATACATTGGAGAATGTGTCAGGGGGGATTGTTCCTGCCAGTCATGTAATCCAAAAGCTGAGAAGAGTTTGTCTCCATATGTAAAGAAGTCTAGTGGTTCATTCTTGCTAACTTCAAGGCCTAGTATAGTACCACAGTTTCAGCCTCCATAACATTTTTTGCAATGATTGGGGATTGGTAGTGCAACAAATAATTACCCTTGTAGTCTGTGAAGACTCCTCCAATATCAGCTCTGAGTGGAGAGAAATTTCCATCTATGCTTACTTTGAGAAAGGGGTAGATGGGCTTCTTCCAAAAAACTTTTATCACTATATAGTTGAGAGGGTTCACAGTCTTGTCAAATTCATGATGTTGGGAAAATTCTTCAGTTGAATAAGTTTTCTGATGAAAGCTAGGCAATTAGATACGACCTTTCCTGTGCTTGCCTGTTGATTTTCATATTTGATATGATCTCTAGCTGCCCATATAAACCAGGAAGCAATGAAAGGAATAGGTACCATCTTGTTATCTTTCCACCCCCTCCAGCTAGTGAATAAGCAGTTCCATTCCAGGTTCATTGTATTTATCTTTACCTGAGTTACTAAAGACTTCCAGACCCCTTGGGAAAATTGACAATTGAAAAATAGGTGGCTAGCAAATTCCTCATCTGTTATACATAGACAGCATATTGAAGGCCCTCTCAAACCCTTGAGCCTTAGGATATCATCAGTAGAAATTAGGTTGTTGAAGCATCTCCAGTTGAAAAAAAACATGGAGGGTGATAGGAATTTATTCCACAGACCTTCACCCCAGAGTACCTCTGACCAATAATATAGCTTTTCGTAAATTGCTTTAGTTAAGCTCTGGTTAGAGGTGGAAATTAAGACCAGATGGTCTTGTTTATTTCTACCAAAGGTAATCCTTGAGACCCGTTGTGTTGAATGATCAGTAAGGAAGGACTTGAGCTTGACTAGAGACCAAAGATTCCCCTCCCAACTGTCCTGTACTTTTAGATTCCACTCAGTGTTCTCAGTTAGAGGTTCCAGAATTTCAGCGGGGCACCATCTATCCTACCAGAAATGGATATTTCCATGTCCCAGGTCCCAGAAAAACTACTATTTAACATCCTCGCTAGCTCTAAGCATATTTTCTCATGTAAGGTGATTCTCCCACCATTAGATAAAAAAGAGTTAGTCCAGCATTGTATTTGTGCATTGGTTTTATCCACCACCTCATCAAAGTGTGACTGCTTAGTCCTTCCTTTGAGCAATTGCACTCCCAAGTACTTGAAGTGTATAGACATAGTGGAGTAACCTGTGAGATTTATAATCCATTGCTTAGTTGAGGGGGGATCTTGTTTGCTAAAAAGAACTTGGTTTTTATCTTTGCTGAATTCCAACCCTGAAATATTTTTAAACTCCTAGAGGCAAGCATATAGCATTTTTGCAGTAGCTTTATTAGCACTAAAAAAGATCACTATATCATCAGCATAGATCAAGTGGCTAATGTTTAGGGTTGACCTATGCTGATATTGGTTATTGTTTTTCCTTTTGCTTGGACTGTCTAACAACCTAGGAAGATAGTCCTGGTCTAAAATGAAGATTGTAAGTGATAAGGTATCTCCTTATTTTAGTCCTCTAGAAGCTTTGAAGAACCCATGAGCCCTTCCATTAATTAGTACAAAATTTCTATTCCCTTCTATCCATCTTCTAATTGTCTGATAGGAGGCATTGGTTTTTATGAGACTTTAAATGCAACAAACAATCATTCTAATAATCCTTATGTCAATTATTAAAATCTTGGTTGGAAGAATTATCCAAATTTTAGTTGGAGTAACAAAAATTCTAATGCTGAAAATCCGCAATGGGGAAACAACACTGCGAACACATTTAGAAACTCCAACAATCAATGGAACCAAGCTTATAAACCTTATTAGCCCCTAGGTTTTAATAATTTGCAGAGTAAGAGAACAAGTTATCAATGGAAGAATTGATATTACAAATGGGTAGTCAATTAAAAAGTCAAGGAGCTGCTATTAGAAACATGGAAAATCAATTGGGATGTATTTCTACTACACTTAGCAATAGACCAATAGGAACATTGCCTAGTAATGTTGAAGTAAATCCTAAAGATCAGCATAAAGAGTAAATTAAATCTATTCATCTTAGAAGTGGAAAAGAATTAGAAAATAGAGTTCAATAAGAAGTCAAAGTAGAAAAAGATGAGGTGGAAAATGAAAAATCTAGTGAAGAACTCATTTTGAGTCAGAAAATTCTATTAAGCCAATGAAAATCACTTTAGAAAGACCACCACCTCCATTTCCTCAAAAATTGAAACAAAAACATTTTCAAAATTTTGGAAATTTTGAGAAAATTAAAGTCAAACATTCCATTTGCTTAAGCTTTAACGATAACCAGTCCATTTTTTGAGGCTTTGGAACAAATGCCAAGCTATGTGAAGTTCATGAAGGATATACTTAATAAGAAATTGAAGTTCGTAGATGGAAAAAGAAGTTTATAGATAATGAGACTGTTTCACTCAGCGAAGAGCGTAGTGCCATAAATCAAAAAATACTTCCTAAAAAACTTAAAGATCCTGGAAGTTATATAATTCCTTGTGCTATTGGCAAACAATTTTATGAAAAAGCTTTATGTGATTTAGAAGCCAGTATTAATCTTATGTCATTATCAATTTTTAGAAGGTTGGGCTTAGGAGATATTTCACCTACAACTGTAACTCTGCAGTTACCTGATTGTTTGATTACCTATCATAAAGAAGTTATAGAAGATGTTTTGGTAAAAGTCGATAAGTTTATCTTTCCTATGGAATTTATTGTATTAGATATGGATGAAGATAAAGACATTTTGATCATTTTAGGATGACCATTCCTAGCCACTGGAAGAGCATTGATAGATGTCTAGAAAGGAGAACTAAGTATGAGAGTTAGTGATCAAGATGTTCCATTTAATATTATAAAATCAATTAGATACCCAACAAAAGAGCATGAGATTGAATGCTTCAAAATGGATATTAATGAATATTTAAGCCATGAATATTTCAAAAAAACTTTTGAAAGAGAAGTTAAAAAGAAATATATGGAATATCAAAATGAGGATAAGATTCAAGATGAATCTATTGAAGTGAGTAAAGAGGATGTGGATTATGTTCAGGAAAGATTTGAAATGTTAGATCCTACAGAAAGTAACAGGAATTTGATTTCATCTATTGAGAACCCCCTGAATTAGAACTAAAAATGCTTCCTACACATTTGAAGTATGCATTTTTAGAAAATTTATCTACATTACCTATTATAGTATCCGCAAAATTAACTGATATGCAAGAACAACAGTTCTTGGAAATTTCAAAAAGATATAAGAAAACCTTTGGATGGCATTAGCTGATATTAAAGGAATCATTCCTTCAATTGATATGCATAGAATCTTATTAGAAGATCAACATGAACCAAGTGCTGATCCTTAAAGGAAACTAAATCCTATGATGAAAGAAGTTGTAAAGAAAGAAATTTTAAAATGGTTAGATGTTGAAATAATATATCCTATTTCAAATAGTGCTTGGGTTAGTCCAATTCATTATGTTCTAAAGAAAGGAGGTGTGACTGTAGTGACAAATGAGCATAATGAATTGAAATCAGCAAGACAAGTCATTGGTTGGCAAATCTGCATAGATTATAGAAAATTAAATTCTGCCACCAGAAAGGATCATTTTCCTTTACCCGGAATAAATGTTGGATAGGCTGGCTGAGCAAAAATATTTTTGTTTTCTAGATAGATATACTGGTTATCATCAAATACCTATTGCTCAGAGGATCAAGAGAAAACAACATTCACTAGTCCTTATGGAATATTTGTTTTTCGACGAATTCCCTTTAGATTATGTAATGTCCTACAACATTTCAAAGATCTATGATGTCAATTTTCAGTGATTTGATTGAAAAAAGGATTGAAGTCTTATGGACAATTTTTATGTATTTGGAACTTCATTCAAAATATGTCTAAATCAGTTAGAGAAAGTTCTAGAACATTATGAAAAGACTAATCTCGTATTGAACTGAAAAAATGTCAATTTATGGTTGCAGGAGGAATTTTACTTGGACATTAAATTTTAGAAAATGTAAATTTTAGAAAATGGAAAATGGCATGGAAGTAGATCCTGCAAAAATACAGGTTATATCAAACCTACCTCCACCTACCACAATAAGTGGAGTTAGGACCTTTTTAGGACATGCTGGATTTTTTTGGAGATATATTAAAAATTTTTCGAAAATCACTAAACCTTTATGCTAACTTTTGGAGAAATATACAAAATTTGACTTTAATCAAGATTGCCTTAAAGCCTTTGAAAGTTTAAAGAAAAAATTGATCACTGCTCCTATAATTGTTTCACCTAATTAGTAGAAACCTTTTAAATTAAAATGTGATTCTAGTGCAATTGGAGCTATTTTAGGGCAGAGATATGATAAGATTTTTAAAGTTATATACTATGCTAGTAAGACTCTTAGTTATACTCAAATAAAGTACATCACCAGTGAAAGAGAGTTATTAGCTATTGTGTATTCTTTTGATAAGTTTAGACCATATCTAGTTGGAGCTAAATGTGTTGTGCATACTGACCATTTGACTATTAAATATTTGATGCAAAAGAAGGATGCTAAAATAATATTAATTAGATGGTACTTCTGATGCAAGAGTTTGATTTTGTAGTAGTCGATAGGACATGTGATTGATAATCAAATTGCTGATCATTTTTTGAGGCTAGAACAAGAAGAAATACTGGATATGGAAAAAGAGATTAATGAAACTTTTCCTGATGAACGACTTTATGATGTTAAAGGACGGGAAACACTTTGGTATGCTGATATTGTAAATTATATTGTTAGTGGTATTTTACCATATGAATTAACAAAAAAATAGAAAAAGAAATTCATTTATGATGCAAAATCATATTTTTTAGGATGATCCTTATTTATATAAGCAATGTAAAGATTTAATGATGAGACGATGTGTGCCTTATAAAGAAATTCAAGAGATTATTCAAAAATTTCATGATTCTGAATTTGGAGGACATTTTGGGAATGATAGAACTATTCATAAACTTTTATAATCTGGATTTTATTTGCCTACACTATTTAGAGATGTTAATATATATATATATATATATATCAAAATATGTGATCGGTGGTAGAGAGTAGGTAATATTTCAAGAAGAAATGAAATGCCTCTAAATTTTAACTTGGAAATTGAGATTTTTTATGCATGGGGATTGAATTTTATGTGACCATTTATACCCTCATTCAGAAATATATACATATTGATTGCAGTAGATTATGTTTCAAAATGGATTGAAGAAATCATTTTATTTAGATGTGATGCTCGGAGTGTTTCAAAATTTTTAATTAAAAATATTTTACAAGGTATGGAATGTCGAGAGTAATCATTACCAATAGAGGATCTCATTTTAGAAATGCAATAATTGCAAGATTTATGAAAAAATATAATGTAATGCATAAAATTACAACTGTTTATCATCCCCAGACTAGTGGTTTAGCAGAAGTATCTAATCATGAAATTAAGAGAATTTTGGAAAAGAGTTTTAATCCTAGTATAATAAATTGGTCTACAAGATTAGATTTTGCATTATAGGGATATAGGACAACCTATAAGACAACTATAGGAATGTTTCCGTATAGATTAATTTTTGGGATGACTTGTCACTTGCCAGTTGAATTGGAAGTTGAATTGGAGCATAAAGAGCATAAAGCTTATTGGGCTATAAAACAATTCAATTTCAATTTAAATGAAGTTGGTAAGAAAAGATTATTGTAATTGAATGAGCTTGAGGAAATTAGGAATAATTCTTACGATAATGCGAGGATTTATAAGGAAAAGATGAAAGAATGGTATGATCAGAAGATAATAAAAAGAAAATTTGAACCTAAATAGGAAGTTTTATTATACAATACAAGATTTAAATTATTTTTTAGAAAACTGAAGTCTACGTGGAAAGGGCCATTCAGAGTTATAAAAGTCTATCCCTATGGGGCAGTTAATACTGAAGACCTCAAGACTGAAAGAATATTTAAAGTGAATGGGCACATATTGAAATCTTATTTTGATGGTCAAAGACCAAGCTTTTAAAGAGACAGTAATGTTGGGTCACTGAGAGTAAGACTGGGAATGTCGGGCTGATGACATTAAACCAAGCGCTTTGTGGGAGGCAACCCATTTGTATCGTTGTTTAGTTCGTTTTTGAGTTTGTTTTATCTAAGATATTTCATGTAAATTTATGTTTATGTCTTTATGTAATCTGTGTATTTGATAAAATATTTAGAAACATCTTTATTTGCCTAATTTTATGGAAAAGTTGAGAATTTATTGGATCAAAATTGAAACGGTGAAAATTTTGAAACTGGTGCATGATAAGCTAATTTCCAGAGAGCTGGCGCATGATGCGCTATGGGTCCGTAAATATTTAAAACGTGTCAAATGGAGCTTTTTGGCAATTTCTTCTCCATATAACTCCAAAAAAATGACTCCAAACCATATTTTAGAGGGGAAAACGAGGGAAGAGTCACCACTTTTCAATTCCTATGGCTTCCCACTCTAGAATTTTCACGAGATTTAAAATTTTCAACTGGAGAAAGTTTGTAAGTTTCGATGCACATAAATTACAGGATCAAGTTTTAGTCAAGAAGAGGCATATCAAAGAAAGGGGATTTGTGAATTGAGGATTCAACACGCCGAATACTCGAGTAAAAGAGACTATAGCGCAGAGGCATTGAGAATTGATTTACTACACTACTGCCGCTATTGTTGTTCTTATAATAAAAGAATTTTATGCAAATCTTCATGGGATCAACAAAGGGATGATTTACTTGCGAGGTAGGTTTGTGCAATTCACTCCTTCAAGAATAAACGAGATGTTTAGGATTGACAATGTGCCTATCCGTCATTATGCAAACTTTACCCTTATAAGAGAGAATATGAATGAACTCTACCGCAACCTTACCGATGAAGATGCTAATTGGGAAACCAGAGATGATGGAAATGTAAGTTTTCCTTCATCATTTGTAAATCCAGTTTCAAAAGACTAACACTTGTTCATTTCATTGAAATTACTGCCTACCATAAAAATTAGTAAGGTTAATAAGGAGATTGTCATTCTGAACTACTGTATTCAAACCAAAAACCCTATTGATGTTGGAGCTATTATTGTGAAATCAATTTTGGGTTTGATTGTGAATGGATCTGCAGCTGGACCAGGACATCCATCCACTATTTTCCTACTTTGTAGTCAGTCGCAAGTATGTTATGAAAGTTGGGAAAAAATGCTAGTTCCTTGGAAGCCAATGGATCCAGAAGTCTACTGCAACTGTATTGGAATGGGAGATGAAAATGATCTGATTTTATTGATGGATCAATGATCTCAGAATTCATCACCTGTTTAACCTTACTTTGTTTAGCCTTACTACAACTTGAGTGCACATTCAAAGAGGATCAAGAAGATAGAAAAAAATGTGCTGAATCTCATGCATGTGATTGAGAATATTATTGAAATGTTGGATCATCTAAACTGGAGACTGAAGGAACATTTTGAACATGCACGGCGTATTGAAAATGGATTGGTACATATGTTTAAGAATCATGCTTGGATTGAGGAGGAAAATTTAACTGATGAATTTTCATTTCGAACCTTCTACAATCTGTATGTGCACTACTAATTGATGGGAGATATCCAAGAGGACAATAGTGAAGAAGATGTTTAATCTTAATTTCTACACGAAATGTTTTGTGTAGTACTGTTTGTTTTAGTTTGTTGTGTTGGATTGCATTTCATTTTTAATGAACACTATCTATGTTTATCTTTTGAATTTTCAAGTTTAGATTTCAGTGTTAGGATGTTGGTTTCCTTCAAAACACTGAATTTAATATTTGTTGGCTTGAAAAAGGTTAGTTTGTAATAATGCAAATTTTGTATATAAATTTTAGTTTTGTGTTTTTTGTGAAAGTGTAGTGTTAGTGTGATGTTTAAATATTCTTAGAAAGGCTTATTTGAGTCAAATAGAGGTTGACGTAAAGTGGTACGAAGCAAATTTCCACAGAAACAAAAATCTAGAAAATTTGAGCTCTGGCGCATGATGTGCCAACTTACAGAGTTTTTGCGCCTGATGTGCCAAAAGTCCAAACATGCTATATTGCCTAGAAAACTGTAAAATTGCATGAAAAAACCCCATTTTCGCTACTTGAGTCATCTTCTACCTCAAGACCTTAGTCTGGGGCATCACATTGTGGGAGAAAGAGAAGGATTCAGAGGCTAAAAACTATAGCTTTCATCTTCTCTTGGCAAGTGTTTCAACTTAATCTAGATATTTTTGATTTTCACCATGGATTTTGGGAGATCTAAAAATTAGGCTTTTTGATGAAAATGTTTGAATAAAACTCATGGTGAATAGTTTCTTACCAAATAACCTTGCTTGAAGAGTTAGATTTTTGATTTAGTAATTTATTAGGAATATATTTGGATTTTCATAAAACTTTTAAATGGCTCCCTGAGTTAAGAGAGGAAGGCCGTCCGTGGATTTCGATGCATGAAGATTTGTTAGTTTTAAAGCCCAAAATAGTTACAGTACTCATATGGAGACAAAGGGAATGATCCATGAGTAGGCGTTTGCAAACCCGGGTGGCCGAGATTCACTGCCATAGCATTTGTCCCGATGGTTCGGGAGTTTTATGCAAACCTGAGATTATCTACTGAAGATCACATCCTAGTTAGAGGTAAAAAAGTTGAATTTACTGCTGATTGGATCAATTCTTTTTATGGTTTGAGGGGTGTATTTTTTATGAATACACTGTATTTGTGATGACTGATTCATCACTGGAGGAAGTGATTGCCTTTTTGACTAATGGAAGAGGGGAATGAAAGATAAAGAATAACAAGATAGTTAACTTCCCTGCTTCTATGTTAACTATTCAGTCAAAAAAGTCAAAAGTATGGCACCAGTCAAAAATATGGCACAACTTTATTTCTGCCAGACTGTTGCCAACAAATCATTTGACTGATGTTACTAAAGATAAAATTGTACTCAACTATTGCATTCAAATTGTGAAGGCAATATATGATGGTGCACTTATAGTTCAGCATGCTCGGAGTATAGCTTGTAGTTCTACAACTGGAGGATTGGGATACCTTTCATTGATTTTCACTCTATGTGAACAATCATGAGTAGAATCCCATAAAAATGAAAAAAAGATTGCAGCCACAAAGTCCAATTGGGAGACATATAATTCAAAGAGTAGAATCATTTGTTGAGTCTAGAAGTGGAAGAAGGGATAGGCCCTCTACATCTGTTGCAGGGGCATCTACTTCTAGATCTGTATGATTTGAAGGTATTATGGATTAACTTATGATTCAACAGATGGATATAAGAAATATTCAAACTTAGGTTGGAGAGATAGAATCATGGAATTCATAAAATGATGAATATCAGCAGAGGAGAGTTCAACATGTTATTGATTTTGAAAATTTCTTGGGTAAGACACCTTGGGGGTAAACCTAGTGTGGATTTTCCTACTTGCCCCAGTTTCACTCCCTATACTCCCATTCACGATGAAGAAGAAGAAGAAGAAGAAGAAGAAGAATCAGATGATGAAGATTGATGTTTTATGAGTCTTGTTTAGTTGTTTTGATGTCTATTTGCTGTTCATGTTTATATTGGGATATACTTTTATTTGAAACTTGTTTTAGTAAAAGACCTTTTATGTTGTTTTGTGAACTGAATTTGTAATAGTAATTGTATACTTTCACTTTTTCTATATTTTTAGTATTTTCAGTTTAGTTTCTCAGTTTAGTTTTTCAATTTTTGTATTTATGTTTTTAATACTCAACAAGTTCTCTAGAATATATTATGTTTTATTTAATGCTTTAAAGCCTGTATGTAGATTTACAGTTCGTACTTGCAATATACTAGAGCCCAGTTTCATAGTCAGAAATCCTCTATAGGTCAGTTTTTATTTTATTGCATTTAATGTTTTCTTTCACCCACTAAATTTTATATTAAAAACATTTTTAAAATCACTTAAAAACTTAAGTTTGGGGGAAAGAAAATTTTATTTTGAAAAAGGAGTAAACTAAATTTTATTTTTCCTTAAGTAACTATATTTTTAAAAAATTAATTTAACAGGCTTTGGGATATTAAGATTTAACTTTAAATGACTACACTTCTATTTATTTAGTATTGTGGTAAATTTAGGCAAAGAGTTTTTAATAATTAAGGTCAATTTTAAAGTTAAAGATATTTTGTATGATATGATAAGATTATGTTTTTCTATTTAAAGTAAAGAAAGTTGTATTTTTGAAATGTTAAGAATTTTAGAGTTTCATGTAAGAAGAAAAGAATGAGACTTTATGAAAAATCATAAACTAATATGAATTTAAAAAGTGAAGAAAGGTATAGAGTTTTAACTTTAAGAAGAGGATAGTGAAGTCCATAATCATTAAAGGCTAGCTCGATATAGTAATCCTCACTTAGAAAAAGAAAAGAAAAAGAAAAAATAAAGAAATGATTGAAAAGATCCTCAAAAAAAGAAGAAAAAAAAAAGAAAAAGATAAGAAAAATAAGTGAGGAGAAGTTTGAGGAGTGTCGACTATTTTTTTTAAAGAAGGTTTTAAAATTTAAATTTAGTATAATATATAATTTAATTTTAATTTTTTGAAAATGATACTTATTATTTTTTTAAATTTTTGGAAAATTATGAGACCAGATAAATCTTATATATCTAATAGTTTAAATAGCTGAGCACGATGCTACAAGTGATATATCATCGCAAAAAGATGAGTTTATCACTTGTTAGTATGCTTAACTAATTAAAATTAAAAGTTTATGACTCTATTTGGTCTGCAAAATCTATAGTAGACAAATTCCCCTTTATAATACATAGATTAGATAGGGTTTAGATTAATCTAGGCTCTTAATTCTCTATAGAGGCAAGCCCATATAGTTAATTACATCTTAGACAATTGAAGTCACCTAAGAAGACTCTCCATTAAGATCAGGGTTTCATCTTTAAGAATTTAACGTTTAGGTTTCCATTATTAATGGGATAGGTTCAAATTGGAACAGTTATTTTTGGAATCCAAAGGAGCGAAAAGTAGGAGATGTTGAAGATACTAAAGGAGCTTTAGTAAAATCTCAAACTAATCTATGGTTTGGCTTTACATCATTGAAAGAGAAATTATTTGATGTTTTATTCTTGCAAATTATTTAGATATTCGGGGTTTATATCTATATTTCATATGTTAATGACCCGAAAAAAAAGTGAGGATTTATTTCTTATTGAACGACGACCTTAGAATCCTAAAAAGTTTAGGACTTATATCATACGATATAAAATCGTAGAAAGTCCTAAAGGATAGTGTATGAGGATTTACGTCGTTCTAGATGAACGACCTCAGTTTCTTATAGGTATGTTATTTAAATCTATGGAGGTTCAGTTGAGGCTTCTGTCTCCACCTTTTGTAGTAGTCCCGACTGCTGTCCAGAGATGAATCGCCAATCGACCACGTCGTTATCTTATTACGTGAAAAGAGTAAAGAAAAGAAAATCATGCCTCGAGCGGCCTATCTTAGGGGATTGTATGAACATGCAAAAGGTAGTAACTAAAATCAAGAGTACATACAAATTTATACAATAAAGTGTAGTAAAGAAAGAAAAAGAAGCTATGTAACAAAATACGGTAAAAAAGTATAAAGATTAGGCATAAAGGTACAGTACAATACAAAAGAAAAGAAATGTACAGTAAAGGAAGAACTATGTAGTAGGAAAAGTAAAGAAAAAGTAAAGAAACTGAATCAATTAAAGGTGTACCTGGTTAGTTCTGCTGATGCTACAAAACATATTACAATTGCATAATAGAAAAAGGGTTAGATAAACATTTGTAGATTATAAAACAAAGGCTAAATGATAAGCATATGAAAATTTAAAGTGGGATATATGATTTTAATTTGAGGTTAGGCTCAGACTAGACCTCTTTTTTAATTTCTCGATCACCCAGGCCACTGATATATCAAATTCAACCTATCAATATAGCCTAGAGGTCACCAACGAATCACCCCTATAATCAGGCAGCTCTAAACTCTTTCATTTAATGGATGTATGAATTAAATAGTATCTGAACTTATCAGGTTGTGGTGCACCTATATGTGATGTTTAAATAAGTGATATGTAGTATATGAAATTTTTGCAAGTGTAGTATCTATGTATGATCTATCGGGTAGTGTCTAGTGTGTAATATGCGATGTGTTACAAATGTAGTATTTGTCGTGGAGGGTGTTGATCCATGGATACTGCTAATATGCACAGTACAAAAATAATTCAGTTATATTTTAATTATTAAAAATCATTTTAGTGCTTAAAATATTGTTATCTTTAAAAATCAACTTAAGTTACCAAATGAACTCAAGATGCTTTAGAATTTTTATGGTGAGTACTTTGGATCATAAACAATAGTGGAGATCAAAAATCAAGTCATTTTGTTGTTTGTATTTTTCAAAGTTAATTATCTTAGTGACTTAGTGATTTAGGGTTAGTGATTTACGTTTATGAATATTATGTGTATTTTGAATGACTTGGCTCATGAGAAATTTTCTTAAAGGCTTTCTAGTCATCATAAATCTCCCAAAAGTTTCTTAGATTTTTCTAAGCAACATGCTAATTTCCATGGTTATTTTAAGCAAATAATGCACATAAACTTGAAAAATATGATTCTCTATTTAGGGACCTCCTCTGACATTGGAGAAATTAGGGAATGTTTCCTGAGATAGAGGCAACAATATGCTAAAATTTCAAGAAATAGTGATACGCCTATATGCATGGAGAATCAAAACATTCAAATCAGTGTTTAATTAATTAAAAATAAAATATGCATCATATGGACTTAAAATTATCTTCACATTATTCTCCTCTTTCCACTGAGCAGGTTGGTAATTTTATTTTATTTTTGGGATTTTTCTACACCAAGATATGGATTTTTAAAGGGAAAATTTTATGATTTTTTTAAATCCCTATTTATCTATTTAAAGTCGCGGCGCAACATCAACCTACGACGGCTCCGAAGCTCCACACCGCGCGCTCCTATTTGAAGCCGCCATCCACGTCAGCACAAAGTTGATCCACGGTATACGTTCCAAAGTGCTGTCCGGCTTCATCTTGACCGTCCATACGATACACGCTTGATCAAACGATGCTCCGTCATCGTCCCCGATAGCCTAGCCCAAGAACCGTCCATCTTCTAGCCTTAAGTTCTCTCTCATTTCTTTACCAAATTAAGTGAAATTATTTTTAAAATGCTCATCTGGACTAGAGGAACATATCCATATGGTTATAATGCCATGAAATCAACTCTAACCAAATGGAGAGTTCAAATAGTCTTGAGAGGAAGAAAAATTTTATACCTTTGCTCTATGAAGTGAAGCTTCAATCAAAGAGTCTTGGCATAAGTTTTGTGATCCAAAGAGACTAGGGATTGAGTCTCTGGTCTTGGTGTAAGGTCTAAGTATGATTTCGATCGCAACCAAATTTGGGTGTTGGTCTGGAGCTATGGTAGAGGCTCTGTGAGAGGGGAATTTGATGGGGCTTAAACTTCTTTCACTGTTGTGAATGTGTGGGTGAAGTTAATTTGAGTTTGGTGGACTGTGAAGATATATTTGGTTCTGTCCTGGTTTCTGACAAGATTTTGAGCTCAAAATTGAACTCCGACAGTGGCAATTGGTGAGGGAAAACAGTTGAAATGCATTGAGGGGATCTTAGGGAAGCTCCGTGGTCAATTTGGAGAGGTCTCTCTAGAAAATTTTCAGCACTCATTACCATGGCCGTGGGAGGTGCTTTTCATAAAAATGGCTAAGGGGTGGCTGTCATGGCCAATTAGGGAGTGCATTGTGCTTCTTAGGTTAAGGGCAGAGGAGCTCTACCACTTAATTTGGATGAGCTGGCCTCTAGGTTTGATTTAGGTGAAGTTCCATGGGGGTGGCTCTCAATTTTGAGCTTCTCGAGTGACTAGGCCGGCCGGCCATGGCATGGGGAGGTGGCTAGGTGCTCAGGGCATCCAGGGGAATCTGTCAAAGCAATTTAATGCAATGGGGTTTAGTTTTGGTAAGGGTATCTTAAGCATGTGTATTTTTATAAATAAGATCCCTTAATTTGGGGGTCTTTTGGTCCATGGCTCATCTAGCTTGGATTAGGTGGGTTTAGGCTCAGTCTTAAGGTCTAACCAATGGCTGAGGTGGAATTAATTTGATGACTTTGGGGTAGTTAGGCCATCTTTGGTGCATGAGTTCAATGTGGGTTCAAGTGATCAAAGCTTGGGTTTGGGCTAGTCTATCCATGTCAATTGACCCAATTGATTGATCAACATTGTGTAGATGATTGTTATGAAGATTTTTGGTAAAGAGTTGGAGTGATTTTGAGTTCAATTGGTAGGTCAATTTGAGGGACTTGGGTTAAGTCCAAATTAAATGATCCAAATGATCAAGGGAGATGTTGTGAAGATTTTTCATGAAGGTATAGAGTGGAAATTTTGGGGTTAAGGCCCTCAAGTTGGTGAGATTTTGAGACGTGGTCAATTTGGGGGGGGGCTTTTGGACTTTGGTTGAAATCAAATGAAATTGAGGCCTCACCAAGGAAGGCCAATTGAAGGTCAATTTTTATGTATGTGGATTTTATTAAGGTTTTTCAACAAAAATTGTGGCCAATTGAGTGGACTATGGGTTCAATTGGTGGAACCAAGTAATAGGGCCAAAATTGGGTTTTTGGTTTAGCTCAAAATTAGGTTCAAATCGTGGACCAATTGAGCTTGGATTTAGCCTAAATTTGTCACATCAAGGGTGAATTTGAGTTTAGAATTGAAATTGGGGTAATTTGAGACCAATTGCATAGATATTTGAGGTGATTTGGGGAAAATATGGGCCTTTAAAAAGCAATTTGGGGGTTTTGGTTAAAGATGGTCAAATTGGACAAATTGGGTCATGTGATAGTTGGGAAAAATGAAATTGGGAATATTTGGGAGGTTTTGGGAATTTTTTGGATTTTTTGGGACTTTTGGAATTTTTGTGGTAAGGAGTGGTATTTTGGTAATTTGGCCAACTTTGGTGATTTTTGGGTAGTTTGGGTGTTTTGGTAGAGTTGAAGTGCCAACCACCATCAATAAGCCATGGAATAATGGAAACCCCATTTTGGATAATGGAAACCCCATTTTGGGCCATGGAATAATGGAAACCCCATTTTGGGTCCTCTATGTAGTGGTCTTAGCCAAACCGTAGTCTAGGGCTAGTGGGTTTAGGGGACATCTCCCAAAAATCTCCCAAAAGTATCAAGGGACCAGAGCTTAGAAATTTTTGGTTTAGGGTAGTTAGTGATTGTGAGTGTAAGTGATTGCAAGTGAGTGCTTTAGCCCTAGACCAATACTCAGGGTCAACCCTAAGGTCCAACAATCCTAAGGGTGACTCTTCTTGAGCTTCCCCATAATGACCCCACCTAATAAGTGCTAGAAGTTTTGACCACTATGTGGAACTACAAGTTAAGTAAAGAAGAGTATAGAATTTCTAATAGTGAGGGTTCCATGTTTAGTTTTCTAAGAATAGTCAATAAGAAAGTCCTATGGCTAGTCCTTAGGCTACTAAAGAGAAAGACTAGACCTCAACCAAAAATGAGGTCAACAAATGGACCCCCAATAAGTGTGGTGTGCTGGGCAAAACCGCGCATATTGGCATTGACCGGCGAGATTAAAAAAAACCAATACAAACTCTTAAGTCAACAAACCCCAAAGTATGTGTAGAGTTGTGTGTGTGATTTGTTTCCGCTAGAAAATTAGTAATCAAGGAGTAGGGACTCTCGCTGGTGATCGGAGAGTGAATTTTAAGTTATGAAATTTCTGGTATTTACAAAGGAAGGGAATCAGTATATAGGTGTTGACCTTGAGGTGGGAATTGAAATTTGGGCATCAATCCCGAAATAAGAATTAGATGTCATAATTAGATGTCATAATCCTTAAAACTGATTTCAAAATATGAGAATAGGATTGTGTGGGAGGACCCAATCGAGATGGAAAACATAGAGAACACAAAGGCTTACATCTGGCTCCAAAGGGCAACAACAGTGTAGAAGATGGTGATCATTAAGGACATGTCTCTAGAAAGAAAGGATTGTACCAGCTTGAGTTACTACTGGGGAGTTATATTCATACTGACATATGACAGGGAGAATATATATATTACGTTAGGAAGGAAAGTGCTAGGACTCACATCCAACCCAAGTGATGACGAAGAAAATGTTTGCTATGCTGAGGAGGGGAGCAGTGGGACTCACATCCAACTCAAGAGGTAACAATAAAATATGTGCATCACGTTAGGAAGGAAAGCACTAGGACTCACATCCAAGCGGTGACAAGAGAATATATGTGCTACACTGAGAAGGAAAGCACTAAGACTCACATTCAACTCAACAGGTAACAAGAGAATATGTGTATGTCACGTTAGGAAGGAAAGCGTTATGACTCACATCCAACCTAAGAGGTGACAATAGAATATATGTGCTACATTGAGTAGGAAAGCACTAGGACTCATATCCAACCCAAGAGGTAACAAGAAAATATAACAAGAAAATATATGTGTGGAAAGCACTAGGAACGAAGGAGAGCGCTAGGACTCAAATCCAACCCAAATGGTGACAAGAGAATATATATGCTACATTAAGAAGCAAAGCACCAGGACTCACATCCAACTCAAGAGGTAACAAGAAAATATGTGTGCATCACGTTAGGAAGGAAAGCACTAGGACTCACATCCAACCCAAACGATGATAAGATAATATATATGCTACATTGAGAAGGAAAGCACCGGGAGTCACATCCAACGCAAGAGGTAACAAGAATATATATATATATATATGCCACATTGAGAAAAAAAGCACCAGGACTCACATCCAACTCAAGACGTAACAAGAAAATATGTGTGCGTCATGTTAGGAAAGAAAGCACTAGGACTCACATCCAACTCAAAAGGTGACAAGAGAATATATATGCTACATTGAGAAGAATAACACCAAGACTCACATCAAACTCAAGAGGTAACAAGAAAATATATATGCTACATTGAGAAGGAAAGCACCAGGACTCAAGAGGTAACAAGAAAATATATATGCTACATTGAGAAGGAAAGCATCAGGACTCACACTACATGGAGAAGGAAAGCACCAGGACTCACATCCAACTCAAGAGGTAACAAGAAAATATGTGTGTCCTTATGCAGAAAATATGTAGAATCACACATGTGAATTTGTGGGGAATATATGAATAGAATATAAAAATATGTGAAGGAATCAGAATTTAGGTACTGATTCGAAAATGAGAATTGAATTTTAGTTATCATTTTGAAAAGAGAGTCGGAAGTCATGGACCGACCTCGAAGCTTAAGAATAGGAAGTCATGCTCCATTAAAGGGGGTCTTATACTAATCTTGAAGATGGGGAGTCAAAATTTGGGTACTCACTCCGAGAGTCATATGAAAACAGTGCAAAGAGTATATGAAAAAAGTGTAGAGAGTTTGTGATGTTTGAATTTGCAGAAATGTGTCATATGAAAGGGTTGATTTTGTTGGAGAAGATTTGTAGAGTTTTGTGGGGGTTTGTGTAGAATGTGAAATTCTGCGGGGATGTGAAGAGATTTAATACAGATAAAGATAGTTGTGCTACGCGCACAAAGAGTAAGAAACTCTGAAACCAAGAGAATCCACTCAATAGATTCATTTTCTTTTCTTGTTGTTTTTATCACATTTAATTTTCTCAAAATATGTGTTTTAAAATTTTAATTTTAGTTGGTTGATTTTCAAAAGAAATTTGTTTTGTTGTTTATTCATTTGTGATTATTATTATTTAAAATTTATCTATTGTTAAAGATTTGTTGTTTCGTTCTTCGTTCATTGAAATTTTGAACCAATGCATGGTTCATGGCTTCCATCCATCGCTCAAAAAGGAAACTGACAAAAAGTCACATTTGTGAGAGAAATTTCCATTAATTTGCTCCAATAAAGATGTCACAGATCAAACATAGGCTAACGCCTAAAAAGATACAATATATAATTCACGTTGAAGTACATCCAGAACATCTCATGCCAAAAGTACATCCAGAACATCTCGTGCCATGAATACATTATAGGCTGAGTATATCAGATACATATCATGTTGCTATAAAAAAGGAAAGTGAACCCTCTGACCATCTGTATCAGGTACGACGAGCTCCTGTCGAGCAGACCTTCTAAGTCATGCTCCAGGATAAGAGTTCCCTTCACATGTACTTAGAGGTACAACTCTCTCATAGCTCATACGACAGTAGCTCTTCAAGTTCATCCAATTTCGGGTCAGGCAGAAATCCATATTTTATTTTTGCTATCGTCCATCCTACGGAAGGTCACAGACAACCTACGGTGTCGTACCCCTGGAATGCAATATTTGGCGACATCTGCCCCATTTCCTTTTAGAATGAAGACTGAACCAACTGGCAGCAGAATCTCTACAGTTCCTCTGAACTTGCCAGGGCCGACAATGTCAATCTCTTCCCTAAATAATATATTGCTCTCGGTCAGAAATGAGATCGTGCAAAAGGGTCTTACAAAATCATGATGATCAATGTGAGGAGGTATGCAGTCTCCCTCGTCATATATGTTGATGATGCAGCTGTTTAAGATGCAGGTGGCTGGCAGTATGCTTCATCTGACCATTCTCTTGATCATCCATTTTATGTAGTGGATCTACTTGGTCATGTCTAAGGATCCCTAACGGATTTCCTTGTTTGTCGTTTGTGAAATTATAACAACAGCCGCACTGAATGGTGATTCTTCCTTTTCCTCTCATCCATTTTTTTGGCTCAGAGTATATTCTTTCCATGAGAAGGCCTGCTCGGCCTCTATCCCTCAAATCGAAGATGCATTCGAGAATGCTTCTTTCATCATTGTTGGAGAAAACACTGGTATATAGCTCCAAGCCTTCCAGTTTGTTGACGATTCTTTGTGGGACTTCTTCATAAAATTCAAATTCTCTTTTATTTACTTTGCTTATTTTGTAGTACTCCATCGTACTAGGAGTCGGTAGCTGTCGTGGGCGTTCTTCCCTCCGAACATTGGTTGGGACCCAAACTGGTGCTGGCTGATCTGGAACACGAGACTCGGCATCTAGCCAAAAGTACGACCTTGGGCTCCATGATATATACTGATCTGTCCCCAGTGGGACGTATGGCTCATCCATCATAAAATCTGAAGTTTGAGACCCATCAGTGCTGGAGGTATACTCTTCCAGTGTACTAAAGCATTGTAAATGTAGAATAATGCAATCCATGCATTCTACAATCACCCCTGTAGCTGATGTCCTTGCAAGTATTTCAGCATGCAAGTCGGGTAACCCTTGCATAAAACATCTGAAGCTGAAGGCGTATCAGACTTTGTGATGAACCCCAGCTCTTCATCTGTAGTGGGTAGGATGATAGAAGTTTCTTTCATGGTTGGATCATAAATATGCCCCTTAGGAATAGAGGTGAATAAGTTTTGTCTCTCTTTGACGTCTGTGTTCTTGTCATAGAAAAGACCTCTGCTTCTTTCAACTGATGTTCCTACGTTGCATCCAGTGAAGCGGGGGCACTTGATAGTCATTCATTATTTGCGGCTACTAGTCCCCTGGCTTATGTGGCTACCATGGAGGGTAGACAGCTGGGCCCTTCCATCAAATCTTGCTCTATTATCACATTCTTGCCTTTGTGTGATGCATTATCTTTGGCGGTCTCCCTCAGCAGTAATGGAAATCCCTATGAAGGCAATCCTTCTTTCTCTCTGCAGTTGACTACATTCATTAGAGGACCTTCATAGTCCATGTAGACTTGGTTAAAGTCCACGTTGAAGTCTATTGTACTGCATTGCGGCGCCATCTCCTCATTTAGTGTGAGGCTCCAGCCATCCTTGTAAGAAAAGATCAGCCTTTGTATCAGCCTTTGTCCCAACATATTTCTGTAGATGATAGGAAAAATGTCAGCGGGCCAAAACTTGGCATGAACAAGAACAAAATAAAGTCTTTATTGAAGTGAATTTTAGCTTATTTTAGTGAAACGAATTGTTTACTTATATATGAATTTTGTTTAAATTTTTGCGGAACATTATACTTAAAAGTGGAAAGGAGAAAAAAAAAATTGAAGTTTAAAGTTTTTTCTCAAAATTTTCATTATATTGAGATTAATTACAAAATTTGGACCCGGTCATAGATATTTGGCCACATAGATAACCCCAAAATAATCAAAGTTTCAAAGTTTCAAAGCAAGTAGAGGCAAGCGACATCAGGTTGCGTAATAGGTTTTCAGATATCGTCCATTTATTGGTAACATGGGTCTTTCGCCCTGGAAGTCCATTAACTGGTAGGCTCCTCCTCTATAGACCTTTTCAATGACAAATGGTCCCTCCCAAGTTGGTTCAAATTTCCCACCTATCTTGCGATACGACGTGCAAGAATAGGCCTTTTGAGTACGAGTACTAGGTCACCAACTTTGAATGTCCTTGGGCGGACCAATTTGTCATGGGCTTGTACCCTCTTCATTGGGTAAAGCTCCAAATGTTGTTGTGCTTCTAGTCATTTTCCCTCAAGGTCATTCCAGTTCTTCAAGCCTGAGTTTTGCACTTTCTTTTGTGGTGAGTTGGTTGGCAACAACAACTCTAAGAGATGGTTTCTAGATTTATAGCGGTAGCACGGCCTCAGACCCGTACACGAGCATATAAGGTGTACACTAAGTGGGAGTCCTGAACGTCGGGGAATCCTGAAAGTCATCTGGTTGAAAGTCATCTGGTAGGCCCACAAGACTTCTAATAGTTTGTTTTGTCAATCCTTTTTGTTTTTATCAAGTATTTTCTTTAAAATATATACCAGTGTTTAGTTGAAGGCTTTAGTTAAACCATTTGCTCTAGGTTAGTAAATCGTAGAGTATCTTCAATCTATCCCATGTCTTTTGATGAAATTGTTGATCTTGGTGCTTCTTAAAGGTATCCCATTGTTAAAAATTATTCTTTGCGGTACTCCAAAATGATAGAAAATTTGGCTTTAAGGAAATTGAAGGATGTGCTATGCCATAAACTCACGTAATTGTACTGCCTCTGCCCATTTGGAGAAATAATCTATAGTGGCAAGTATAAACGTGTGTCCTTTGGAAGATGGAGGTTCTATCGGACCTATTATGTCTGTGCCTCAACACTCAAATGGCACCGAGGCAACAGTTGGGTGTAGCACATTCGGAGGCTGGTGTAAGACCACCCCAAGCACTTGGCATTGGTGACATTTTCTGGTTGTATCCATGTAGTCAGACATCATTGCTGACCAATAATACCCGAGTCTTTTGATCTTAATTTTCATTTTTGGCCTTGATTGGTGAGCGCCACATAATCCGGTATGTACTTCTTTGACAATATTTTGTGCTTCGGCTTTGCTCAAACACCGCAGCCACATTTGATCGAATGATCTTCTGTATAGAACGTTTCCCACCAGGGCGTAAGACATGACTCTTCTTGTGATATGGTGTGCTTCAGACTTGTCTTCTGGAAGATTTCTAGCATGCAAATATTCTATTAATGGCTTGCGCCACTCCTCATTGATGTATGCAACTGTATTTATTGCTTCTTCTTTTTCGAGCTTGTGTAGAGTTTCAAGATCGATCTGAAACAAGACTCGTCTTCCTTGCATTGTGATTTCAATGAAATCCTCTGGGGGACATGTCGTTTCCTTAGCAAGCTTTGCTAGAGCATCGGCATGGGCATTATCTCCCCTAGGAATCCGGTAGAAACTCACATCAGGGATCTGCTCTAGGAGCTTCTTCGTGTACTGATGCTATTATGATAACCTTGGTTTTAAAATTATGTATTGTTCAGCGACTTGCTGGATGACGAGTTGGGAGTCGCCATAGATGCAAAGTTTGTTATATCCATTGAGATTGTCATTCCCAATCCGGTGATTAAAGCTTCATATTCTGCTTCATTGTTAGTGCACGGCTCTGTTAGGTGGTATGAGAACCTCAACATACCTTTATCTGGTGTGATAAAGATCAAACTGATCCCTGCTTTGCCTGGTATAATTGTGCCTAATCCTTTTTCTTTTTTGGCTGATGAAGCACCGTCAAAGTACATCTCCCAACGTTGTGCACTGGAGAATTCCCATTGTAGTAGTTGCTTGTTGGGTAACTTGTCGTTGAGAGAGGACCCAACTGGTAGTGGGTGTGCAGCAAGAAAGTCTGCTAGTACCTGTCCCTTGATAGCACAGAGGGGAACAAAAGTTATATCAAATTGTAATAAGATCATTGACCATCTTGCTAGACGTCTGAAGAGTGTTGGTCTTGTCATCAGATATTGCAATGGATTAACTTTCAAGATTAGGGTAATCTTATAAGAAAGCATGTAATGTCTAAGCTTTTGGGCAGCACAAATGAATGCCAGAAATTGCTTCTCAATAGGTGGATACCTTATCTCTGTCGGTATTAGGCGACGACTCAAGCAGTAAAGTGCATTTTCCTTACACTCATCATTGATTTGGGCTAAGAGGACTCCAAGAGAGTCATCTAAGGCTGCGGTATAAAGTATCAACGGTTTTCCTGGGATAGGGGCTTCCAAGATAGGAGGTGTCATTAAATATTGTTTAACGTCCTCGAAAGCCCGCTGGCATTTTTCTTCCCAAATAACTTTAGTATCCTTTTTAATTAATTCCGAGAAAGGCTGACACCTACCTGAGAGATTAGAAATAAAGCGTCTCAGATATGCCAACTTCCCCTGGAAGGAACGTAGTTGTTTCAAGGTTTTAGGAGGAGGCATTTCCAAGATAGCTTTAATTTTATCCGGGTGAATCTCGATTCCCCGATGACAGACAACAATTCCTAGAAATTTCCCAGAGGCAACGCCAAAGGTGCATTTTAAGGGATTCATTTTAAGGTCATATCATCATAAATGTTCAAACACAATCCTCAAATCAAACAAATGGTCTATTTTTTGTTTACTTTTGATGACCAAATCATGCACATATTTACTTTTGATGAAGAAATCATTCAGGTTGTGAATGAGGTCGTTGTGAATGAGGTCGTAAAAAATCTTTGTCATTGCGCGTTGATATGTTGCTCTGGCGTTCTTCAGGTCGAACAACATCACTATGTAGAAGAAAATTCTAATCAATGTTCTGAAGGCTGTAAGTGTTGCATCCTTGGGAGCCATCTTGATTGGGTTGTATCCCGACAATTCGTCCATGAAGGAGAAATTTTCATGTGTTGAAGCGATATCCACCATCATCTCTGGTATGGGTAGTGGAAACTTGTATTTTGGACATGCCTTGTTCGAATCTCTGAAGTCGACACAAACACAGATCTGTCCATTTTTCTTCTTAACAGGTAAAATGTTAGCTAACCACATGGGGTACTGCTCTTCTTTCACAAAGTTTGTGTTTATTAATTTCTTCACCTCGGTGACAACTTGTTGCTCTATTTCGAGTTGTATTCTTCTGGGAGCTTGTTTTAGTGGGGTTATATTCTTGTCCACCCCGAGTTAATGGACTGCAACCTCTGCTCAACCTCTGCTGACAGTCCTGGCATAGTCCTGGCATTTCATCGTCACTCCGTGCAAAGAGATCTTTAAATTTTGTTAATAGTTTGATCAACTCTGCAGATTCTTCATCATTGAGTAGAGAACTTATAAATGTAGATCAGGGTTGTTCTTCATTCTCGAGGTTAATCTCTTTCAATTCATCCACGGTGGATTTAATTTATTCCTCAAATTATGGCGGAGCATCTTCTATTGGTTGATCAGTAGAGTCATCCTCCACATTGAGGCAATCCTCTTCTGACTCACAACCATGCAAAATTCAGAATCATCGACTGGTCTGACTGTACCAAATCCAAGACCCTCTTTTGTGTTTGGAGTTTGACTTTTACCATTCCATAATTTTTCAAAAAGTTGAAATTTATCTTTTGGCATTTGTTTTGGTAATTGTCCCTGTTGAATTAACTTTTAAACATAAGGCGAGAATTAACCAAAAGGCAATTCCATTAATTCATTAGAATCATCATCCAAATTTACATGATTTTCAAGATCAGTAGAGGTAGAAGCACAGTAAAATTTGATTGGCTTTGAACCAACACTATGGACTTCCTTGACCTCTAAACTCTCGATCTTTTGAGGGAGGATCGGAGTAAGGGTCATTGTATTCACATAGTAGTTTATCCAGTCATTTATTGTTTCATATTCACTTTTCTTTGTATCTTCTAGGAATATTTTGTACTGAGGTTTCTTTCGTCTTATCATCATTATCTCATCTTCAGAACTTTATTCATCATCAACATTGATGGTTGGCCTAGTCTGTTCAACAATTAAATTGATCATTCCTCGTCCACATCTCCGGTCTCGACCTCGGGTGCGCGAACTAAAAGATCCTTCACCAACTCGTTGTAAGGGAGTGGTGGAAGATCGCTGAATGGCCTCCTTTTTGTAATTATTTTGAATCTTTATCTTTGTTTGTGATAACTTCATGAGAGAAGATAGTCTTCTTTGGAGGCGAGTAGTAGGCAGCATCTACGTAGATACCAACTTCATGCAATGAAAATGGTTGGTCTCCTTTGATACAATTTTCTTGACCATCATTGCAGTATTTGATGCACTGGTGTAAAGATGATGGAACCATATTGTGCTCATGAATCCATGGTCGACCCAACAGAGCGTTAAAAGAGGTCTCGACGTCGATGATATGAAATTTAGCGGTTGTCACGAGTTCTCCAACCTTCATAAGTAATGTAATTGATCCAAGGGCTCTTTATCCCTTTTGGTTGAATCCTCTTAACATCGATCGCAAGCTCTTGAGCTTCAATATCCAATAGGTTAATGTTTGTAGGCTCATCAAGTTAAGAGATGCTTGCTCCAGGATCTACTAAAATTGTGGACAACAAAAATCTACCGATGTTGATGGAGATGTAGAGTCGACGATTGTGGTTGGCGGTACCGAGCAGCAAGTCTTCATATGTGAAGTTTACCCCAGGCCATTCTTTTTGTTCTTTAAATGAACAAACTTCATCTGAGGATGTACGGGCCAACTGAGCTAAGAAAATATCTGGGTTAAGCAAGGCTGTAACCTCAAGCAAAGCTGTAACCAGAGACTCTCTCATCTCCTTTGACAGGATCAGAGCATCGTAGATGCTTAGTCGGGCTAACTTCCTAAGATGATGAGCTAGCATGTTGTAGTCCACTTTGTATGATTCTTTTATTTTATCTTGATTATGTGTTTCTTCCATTGGTGGAGGTGGGGGTATCTCCTCTTGGGTCATTATATGCTTTCCTTTATCTGTTGTAGCTGTTCTTGGTGGTAACACTTTTCCACTCCTTAAGATAACTTCTGTGATTTCTTCTTTTTAAAATATCATTATTGAATCTTTCAGTGTCTCTTCCTCTTCGTCAGAAAGTTCTAAGTTGATGGTAAGTGGTGCACCATGATGCTCGAGAATTGGCTCCTCACACTCAGCGCTGTTGTAATTGACATTTGGTATTATTTATGTCTTCTTTGGACTTGACAACAAGTTCATCAGACTTGAGTACAATTTGAGGATCATTTTGGGGTTCAAGATCAAAGTCAGATTGGTCATAATCAGTTACATTTTTGCCAAAAACAATTAAAACGTAGCCGAAATCACAATCATTATATTCATAAGACCCCGGAGGGATAAAAAGATAATCATACAAAGTCAGGGGTTCGAAGATTTTCTTCCCCGAATTTGAGACAACTAATCTAGTAGAGGCAACCCCTATCGTACCCCCCGTGCTATAAATACTTATAATGACGCTTTTCTTCTTCTTCTTTGTCGTTGACAATCACGACTCTCCTGACGAAACCTTCATCTCGGACTTGGTATGTTGCGAACTCTGAATGGAGGCTTATTTTGATGCTGACTGGATTTTGTTCAGTATTTTCTTGGATGATCTACTCCATACCTCATTCAATTCTTCATCTCTGGTATACACAAAAGATTGTTTTGATGGATCCTTTATTTGATTGAGGACCCTTTTGAGTTCATCCCAAGTTGTACTCCATTAATCTGTTCTAGTATACAGATCATTTAGGGAGATTGGCTCTGCCAAAATCATATTTATGGAACCTTTTTCAGGTTCTTTTAAATATTCTTTCGGGATTGTTATGTTTTATTTTTTAAGTTTCCTCTTGAGCCACTCCTTAAAGATGAAACATTTTCTATAGTGTGCCCAAGCAACCAGTGGTATGGGCAATAATTTGGTTCATTCTTCTTATCCGCCTCTTCGGGCTTCTTCAGATCTAATAGTTTGAACTCTGACTTCTTCATCAGACTTCTGAATTTGAATTTTTTAGGTATAGTTTTATCTTTGAAAGAATACATCATTTTACATCATTCTGATAGGGACATTTTCTTATCCCCTGTTCGAGGTGATCCTTCTGGAGGTGGTCGTTGGTTGGATTGACTAATCTATTTATGAGCGTACTGTGACAAAGACTTGCGAGGCTCTTCTGCATATATCTTTATCGGCTCCTTTCTTTCATAGATGGTCGTTACTACTCATAATTTTTATTCGAACACTCTAGTCACCTTAGCTATTTCATGTGGCTCCAAGTGCTTTATTTCCTCTTGAAGACTGTTGGCTTTACTGAGTAGCTTCTCGAAGGGTTTGATGGTGAGTCCCTTGAGCATGAAAGTTACTGGATTACTGATGCTCTTGAGTAGAATTTCAATCGCATGATGTTCCTATAGCTGAGGTTCACATTTGATGCTAAGGTTTCTTCACGTCAAACTATATTCCACCAAAGTTTTGCTATGCTTTTGTTTTTCCATCATGAGCTCTCCAATAAACACATGATGTTGTGCCCCAACAAATCTTTTCACAAACAGCTATTCCCACTCGAAAAATGTTTTAACTAACCCGTTGGGCAAGTAAAACAGCTATTCCCACTCGAAAAATGTTTTAACTGACCCGTTGGGCAAGTCAGTGTATCGGTCAAAAGCAACTCCTAACAAGCTACTGACGAACTACTGGTAGAGGAGAGCTTCACTATTTCTCGTGATGCCATATCCAGTCCCATGAAATATCTTGAAGTTTGGGGGCACAAAACCATTGGGGAAAGGCACGACATCGAATTCCTCCGAGTAAGTTCTACCCTTTAAAATTAATGCAGAACCCTTATATTGGGTTAAGGCGTCCCTCACTTGTTCAACCATTTGATTTAATTCCTTTTCTTGTATAACACCTGATGGAGAATCCTTTCTATGTTGCTCGTCTCTATTTGCTGAAGCAACCTCTCTCTTTTCATCTGTGATGTGTATGATTTCCAGCTGCTTGATCTCTGAAGAAGCCAATTGCGACACTTATGATTGCCCCTGAATGGTTGCCATAGTGGTCATGGCTTCAGTCTTTTCTTCTATTCTTTTCTCTAGTAGACTAACTTGCTCATCCCTTAGGAGGACAACCCAACGCAGTTCATCTACGACGTTCTCTTCAGTGTGAGGTTGAGGCTTACACACAGATGTGGCAGCTCTTATTTCAATTACATGTACATCCATGAAATCTTCCTCCAAGTAATCATTGTAATCAAAACTATCATCGTCACTATCGATGGAAACTCCGTGTTCTCGAGCTAACTAAGAAATCTCGATCCTGAGTTTCTCAAGTTTTTCTTTAATTATTGATTCTTTGGTTGCTTTAAGATCTGGAGAACCCTGATGGACATCCTCTACTTGCTCCTCCATCTCGCTGCCTATTGTTGTGACGATGTCAGATATTTCAGACCCTGGTTTCATTTCTTGTTCTTATCTCATGGGCTCACTGGACTGTATCGGTGCAACGACCTTGGGTACCCATACCTTTTTCTTTTTCGATGATGATGTCTTAGGATGGAGTGTCTTAGTTGAAACATCACTATGTCGAGGGAAAGTATGCTCTGGCTACAGTGTCAGGCTACAGTGTCAGGTAATCATCTTATCTTTACCTTTGGGATTGTAGAAATGTCTCCATAATGGGTAACAGGTAATATTTTCAGACCTAGTCTCGACTTAACCAGTCGACGGCCTGTGGTTTTGGTGGCAGTATAATCAGTAGTAATCACTGTGGTATCAACTTTGTTCGATAAATGGAGCCAAACGGGGATGCAAGTAGGTGGCACTCCAGTTGTCTTGTGAGACTGTCTGGCGGACTTGACATCCTACAAAATTTCCTTCTTCATGCATGGGCAAATTGCATGTCCCACTCGTTTAAGTAACTCGCTAACCGAACATCCTTCTTTGGTAGCTAGCCTTCTGAAAACTGCACTAACTTGGGTGATAGGTGTGAACTTCTTTCTCTCCTCACCGTGTCCATGAAGTGGTGATAATGCGGCGGCAATTTCCAGACACTCTCATATCCATCGGTATTTGTCAAAGGATGGAATCTACTCCCTCGTAGGAGTGGATAAATTTCTGGTAACACTTCTTCAACTTGATGAGGCTCCTCCTCAAAGGGTGTCTTCTTAGAAGCTTGGGATTTGATGGCCCTCCAAACTCTTCTGTTGTGGTTTTTCTTTTGAGCTCTAGCCAGCGGTACAATCCTCAAACTTGATCTGATTTCAAACAAGGGTGGTGGGATAGTTAATCCCTCAGTCAGATCCTCAATAATCATTCCTTCTTTCCCCTTAGCAGCAGCGGGGCTAGCAGGTTTGGCGGGTGCTGTGATGGCAGTAGCTTTAGACTTCTTGCAGGCAGGGAAGTCTTGAAGGTAGTTCAGACTGAATTCTACAAATGGTTCTTGTATTTCTAGTGTAGCAATCTTCATCACTACAAATGGGGCTTTCCGAAGGATAACCTTAAGATCTTCAAATCCGACTCTGAATTTGATGGTAGGAGCGAGATTACGGGCTTTGTGGCTCATTGGCAGGTTGCAGGAAAAAGGTCAGCGTTGGGTAGGCCATTGCAGGAGGCTTGAAAATAGAAAGTTTCAGGGTTAGCTATATGGCCAAAAACCACAAAATTTGTTTGTGCAAGCACTAAAAGTAGAGGTTGATCTATAGACCAGGCAGGTCATAATTTATGAGAATTTTTAAAATTTTGTTTAAGAAAAACCAAGAGGTGTAAATTTTAATGATGTAAGAACATTTCAAAGTGCATGCAGCACAACATGATCTGTAAAGTAGCAAATCAAATTTGGAAGGGAGATGCGAAATATTT
The DNA here is from genome assembly GCF_001263595.1 of Phalaenopsis equestris. Classification (NCBI taxonomy): domain Eukaryota; kingdom Viridiplantae; phylum Streptophyta; class Magnoliopsida; order Asparagales; family Orchidaceae; genus Phalaenopsis; species Phalaenopsis equestris. The sequence goes on from NW_018221808.1 coordinate 138,814, forward strand.
TAGAACCCAGTGCGGGATCCATTTTGTGGCAGACAACGCCCAAGTGGAACTAGTCCACCGACAAACCTATTGGGGGTCTGGATCCCCTGACTCCACATGAAAATTTAAAGAGTTCTTAATGGTCTTTTGAACTCCTCTATTCAAAGATGGTTGAAAGCCTAGTCCTGAATTCCAAGGAGTTAGCCGTACTTTCCCAAGATAGAAATGGGTAAAGTATGCTAACAGAAGAAGGGTAATTTGGTCCAAGAGGGACATGGACATATTACCGATGGTGTGAATATAATATTTCTTAATTTGAATGGAGAGAAACGGTTGTCCCCAGCAAAGTCTCCAGAAGCTGTCAGCGCTATTTTTGTTTGTAGCAGCTATCCCTAAGAAGCTGTTGGTCACCGGAATTAAAATCCCGTCGCGCGCTTCAGATATACGTGTTAATTTACATATATACTTAGTTTTAAAAAAATATTAAATCAAACTGACCTCATATTTTTCATTGTTTAAATGAAATAGCATCGTACCTTAAATCCTGTATTTATCCCGAAGGACAAACACAAGACTTAAGGATGAGGCTCGATCGAATAAACTAAAGAATATATGACATCCGTTTGGTCTGCAAAATCGTTTTATTTGCTGTCAAGTTCCTCTATTTAATATAAATAATTAAATAGGGTTTATATTAAGCTAGGTCAAGACATACTTCCTATAAGGGAAAGCCCCTATAATTATTTACATCTTAAATGACCAAAGTCATCTAAGAAGACTCTCGATTAAAATCAAGAAATATTATTTTCAAGAAATTTCAAAGGGTAGGACTTTTCAGTGAGATCAGACGTAGAGGTTTGAAAAGGGGATTGGTTCAAATTTGGAACATTTTATTGTAAAGTCGAAAGGAGGAAGAACTTGGGGATGTCATGGATCTAGAGGAGGACCTCGGTGACTTCCCAAGCTATCCTAATGTTTGGCTTCAGTTTTGAGGAGAAATATTTAGGTGTTTCATCCTCCCAAATTTATTAGTTAGGGCTTATGTTCATATGAAACGATCCCACAAATTGCCTATAATATGTGGGGTTTAGTTCGCGGCTAACGACAACCTCAAAATCCTAAGATGATTTAGGGCATATATTGTATAACAGGACTATACGAACGACCTAAAGATAAGGTGAGGATTTACGTTGCATAAGCAAGCAACCTCAAAGTCCTATGGCTTTGTTGTTTATATCTAAGGAAGTAAGATTGGTTTAGCTGAGGAAGACAGGTTTTGTTCTTGAAGATGGACATGTTGCCCACCATGTTAGCTCCAAGCTCCCTGCTGCGGTGAGGTTTG
>NW_018221808.1:140173-141206 GCF_001263595.1 Phalaenopsis equestris
CACCACTATTTTCTATTGGATTCACTTAGTCCAAATGAATTTACTAAACTCAACTTAATGAGTTCCATACTTTTATTTAGATTGTGGCAAGCCTCGTTAGCAACTGTTGGTTACCTCCTCCGAGGGATTCCCGATCATCTGATAAAGACGTCTTAATTTAATTGTGGTTGTTTTTTTTGTGATATTTGTGATTAAATTTTGAGTTGTCTTATATTTTGAATATTGTGGTGCTGAATTTTGTCTTGGTTGATTTTAATTTTTGTTTTTGTTTTGGTTTTGTGGCTATCCTAATAGTTTTAGTTTTCATGCAGGGTGGCATCGTTGTTTAGCATGCAAATTTGCAGGTATAAAAGTACAATAAGAAAGTACAAGAAAGATGACGTTGAAAACTGTAAAAGCGTACCTGGCGAGTCTTCTCGTTCCACAACTGAAACTCAAAAGGCATGTTAAGGCAGTTTATAAGAAGCAGGGAAGTAAAATTTTGACGACCTATCTAACCCTAGGACATATCTTGGTGGGTCCTTACGATTTTAATTAAGTATGATATTGGTGAAGCAAAACATATTAAGTTTAGTAGATCTCCGAGGTATCCAATAGATCTGGAGAATGAAGCAGGCCCGTGCTGCTCTCTCGCTACCTTGTGGAAAATCCTGAGTTCTTTTAAACTTATTTTGTTGCTTAATGATTCATCCTATAAACACCCTAATGCTCAATGAACATTGATGTGATAATTATCCCTTTAGATTAAGGTAATTATCATTTGTAATTTAATTTTGAAAATTATGTGGGTGGAGACCCTTAAAGAGGCAAGTTAGTATTATTGGAACACTTAATCAAATTTTGGTCCTAATTGGCTGGTAGTGTTTGAAAGATGTTCTAATTCTCAATGATATTTACGTTTCTAATTCTCATTTAAATGAAACTTGATTTAGCCTAAGTCACTACTAAGCCCTTAAAACCTAGGTTAGTGTCTTAGTTAGTTTTAAAAATGTTAAGCTTTAGGTGGTCATGATTCATGATTTGAATTTTATTT
>NW_018221808.1:141455-146911 GCF_001263595.1 Phalaenopsis equestris
TGACTTTGAAATTTCTCTCTTACCTCATTCATGGGTCAATTAAGACAACAGAGGAGAAAATGTGATTTTTGAAAATTTAATTTATATAATTATTTTCGTGCAAAAATAGGATTTTTGAAAGAAAATTCCTAACTTGACCAGAGAAGCCTTTGGACCAAATTTAATGATTTTTTAATTTTATTTGAATTTTAAGAATTAATTTAAGTTCTGGAGTATTTATTAAATATTAAATATTTTAAATGGGGAAAACTAAGTTTTATATTTTTGATAAATCTTCCTAGGGTCAGAGAACTCAGTGGAGAAAATTTTCTATTTTTCTAAGTTTTATTTGATTTATTGGAATTATTTTTAATGAAAACCCATTTTAGACTTTTAAAAATTATTTTTAAGCTTTGAAATTTAGTATCTTTATTTAGAAAATTAGGAAAAATATTCTAATTGTTCTTAAGTGCTTAGGATGAAATTTAGAACATTTTCATGAATTTTATTATTTTTGTGATTTTTATGGATTTTTAATTATTTAAATATTTAAAATAAGTTAAAAATCAAGGATTTATTTTAAACTCCATTTTATTTTAAAAAAATACCTCTTATTAAAGAGAACTCAAAAAAATAAGTTTTATAATTTTTTAAGAGATATTTTTATTATTAAAAGTCATTTTAGTGCTAAAAATGTTGTTTATCTTTAAAAATCAACTTATGTTACCAAATGAACTCAAGATGCTTTAAAATTTTTTTGGTGAGTTCTTTGGATCCTAAACAATAGTGGAGATCAAAAATCAAGTCATTTTGTTATTTGTATTTTTCAAAGTTAATTATCTTAGTGATTTAGGGTTTATGAATATTATGTGTATTTTGAATGACTTGGCTCATGAGAAATTTTCCTAAAGGCTTTCTAGGCATCATAAATCTCCCAAAATTTCTTGGATTTTTCTAAGCAACATGCTAATTTCCATGGTTATTTTAAGCAAATAATGCACATAAACTTGAAAAATATGATTCTCTATTTAGGGACCTCCTCTGACATTGGAATAATTAGGGAATGTTCCCTAAGACAAAGGCAACAATATGCTAAAATTTCAAGCCATAATGAATTTAAGAAATAGTGATATGCCTATATGCATGGAGAATCAAAACATTCAAATTATTGTTTAATTGATTAAAAATAAAATATGCATCACATGGACTTAAAATCATTTCCACATTATTCACCTCTATTTACTAAGCAAGAAGATATTTTTATTTTAATTTTATGATTCTTCTACACCAAGATAAGGATTTTTAAAGTTAGGGATCATTTTTTGATTTTTTAAATTCCCTATTTATCTACTTGTGGCGTAACATCAACCAACAGCGGCTCTGAAGCTCCACGCGGCGTGCTCCTATTCAACGCCGCCGTCCACCTCAACACTTACTCGTCTCGCGGTTTATGTTCTGAAGCATTGTTCGGCTTCATCTCGACCGTCCACATGATACATGCTTGATCGAACGACGCTTCGTCATCGTCCCCGATAGTCTAGCTCGAGAACCGTCCATCTTCTAGCCTTAAGATCTCTCTCATTTCTTAACCAAATTAAGTGAAATTTTTCTTAAAATGCTCGTCTAGACTAGAGGAACATTTCCAAGTGGTTATGATGCCATGAAGTCAACTCAAAACAAATGGAGAGTTCAAATAGGCTCGGGAGGAAGAGAAGTTTTATACCTTTGCTCTGAGAAGTGAAGCTTTGATTAGAGAGTCTTGACACGGTGATCCAAATCCAAAGAGACTAGGGATTGTGACTTTGATCTTGGTGTAAGGCCTAGGTATGATTTCGATCGCGGTCAAATTTGGGTGTTGGTCTAGAGCTATGGTAGATGATCTGTGAGATGGGGATTTCATGGGGCTTAAAACTAAAACTTCTTTCACTATTGTGAAAGTGTGGGTGAAGTTAAGCTTAAACTTCTTTCACTATTGTGAAGGTGTGGGTGAAGTTAATTTGAGTTTGGTGGATTGTGGGGATGTATTAGGCTCTGTCCTTGTTTCCGGCAAGATTTTGAGCTTAAAATTGAACTCCGGCAGTGGAAATTGGTGAGGGAAAACGGTTAGACTGCATTGAGAGGATCTTAGGGAAGCTCTGTGGTCAATTTGGAGAGGTCTCTCTAGGAAATTTGCAGCACTCATTTCCATGGCCATGGGAGGTGCTTTTATAAAAATGGCTAAGAGGTGGTTGTCATGGCGAATTAGGGGTGCATTGTGCTGCTTAGGTGGAGGGCAGAGGAGCTCTACAATTTAATTTAGCTAAGCTGGCCTCTACGTTTGATTTGGCTTGAAGTTCCCTAGGGGTGGCTCTCAGTTTTGAGCTTCTCCGGTGACTAGGCCGGTCGGTCATGGCAGGGGGGGTGGCTAGGTGCTCGGGGCATCCAGGGGAATCTGTCAAAGCAATTTAATGCAATGGGGTTTAGTTTTGGTAAGGGTATTTTAAGCATGTGTATTTTTGGAAATAACATCCCTTAATTTGGGGGACTTTTGGTCCATGGCTCATCTAGCTTGGGTTACGTGGGTTTTGGCTCAATCTTAGGGTCTAACCAATGGATGAGGAGGAGCTAATTTGATGACTTTGGGGTAGTTATGTCATCTTTATTGCATGAGTTCAATGTGAGTTCAAGTGATCAAAGATTAGGTTTTGGCTAGGCTACCCATGTCAATTGACACAATTGATTGATTAACATTGTGTAGATGATTGTTATGAAGTAGATGATTGTTAAGATGATTGTTATGAATATTTTTGGTGAAGGTTTGAAGTGATTTTGAGTTCAGTTGGTAGGTGAATTTAAGGGATTTTTTAAATTTGACCAATTTGGCTATGTTGGGTTAGACATGGGTCTAGGTTGGGATTGCCTTGGACTAACTCCAAATTGAATGCTCCACATGATCAAGGGATATGTTGTGAAGATTTTTCATGAAGGGATAGAGTGGAAATTTTGGGGTTAAGGCCCTCAATTTGGTTAGATTTTGAGACATGGTCAATTTTGGGTAAATTTGGGGCTTTTGGACTTAGGTTGAAATCAAATGAAATTGAGGCTTCACCAAAGCAATATGAAGGTCAAGTTTGATTTATGGGGATGTTATGAAGATTTTTCAACAAAAATTGTGGCCAATTGAGTGGACTATGGGTTCAATTTGGTGGAACCAAGTAATAGGGCCAAAATTGGGTTTTTGGTTTAGCTCAAAATTAGGTTCAAATCATGACCGATTTAGCTTGGATTTGGACTAAATTGGTCACATAAAGGGTGAATTTGAGTTTAGAATTGAAATTGGGGTAAATTGAGACCAATTGGATAGACATTTGAGGTAATTTAGGGAAAATATGGGCCTTTAAAGGGCAATTTAAGGGTTTTGGTCAAAGATGGTCAAATTGGCCAATTTGGGTCATGTGATAGTTGAGAAAAATGAAATTAGTAATCTTTGGGAGGTTTTGGAAAATTTTTGGATGTTTTGGAATTTTTGGAATTTTTGGGGTAAGGAGGGGTATTTTGGTAATTTGGCCAACCACCATCAATAAGCCATGACCAATGGAAACCCCATTTTTGGGTCCTCTATGTAGTGGTATTAGGCAAACCCTAGCCTAGGGCTAGTAGGTTTAGGGGACCGCCTACAGGAGTCTCCCAAAATTATCAAGGGACCAGAGCCTAAAAATTCTGAGTTTACGGTAGTGAGTGATTTTGAGTTTAAGTGATTACAAGTGAGTACCTTAGCCTTAGACCAACACTTAGGGTCAACCCTAAGGTCCAGCAGTCCTAAGGGTGACTCTACTTGAGCTCCTCCATAATGACCCCACCTACTAAGTGCTAGAGGTTAGGACCGATATGTGGAACTTCAAGTTGAGTAAAGAAGAGTATAGAATTTCTAATGGTGAGGGTTCCATGTCTAGTTTTCTAAGAATAGTCAATAAAAAAGTCCTGTGGCTAGACCTTAGGCTACTAAAGAGAAAGACTAGACCTCAACAAAAAATGAGGTCAACAAGCTCAAATGAATTAGCCACTATAGTAGGTTTTTAAATATTATAATGAAGTTCATCTACAGTAGGGTCGGCATAATCTCTTAAAGGTCTAAACTCTTGATATATTTTATCATTTTGATTATTTTAGTATGTCGTATCTGTAATTTTTTTGGATATTTCAAAATTTATAATTTTTTTGGTTTTTCTAATTTTTCTAATAGTTCTTTCTAATTTAGAATCATAGGGCACTAGTCCTTCAGAACCTGAACTATGCTTACACTAACATATAATAAAATAAAATAAAATAAACAAAACAAAATAAGATAAGATAACTTAAAGTTTAAATAACACTTTCTAAAAATAGAAATTTGCTTTTAAAATCAATTTCTCCCCGGCGACGGCGCCAAAACCTTGATCCTTGGATACTGTTAATATGCACAATACAACAATAATTCAGATTATATTTCACTCATATTTCCTTACTTTGCAACAAAACCAAAAACTTGATCCTGAAGAAAAATTAGAATTTAACTTTTAATTTATATATATTGTATCGAACCTACAGGGAGAATACGCAATATGCACTATTGAACAACAAACTTTCTATTTTTAATAAAAATATAATTATCTAAACTAAAGATGATTTTTGCAGTAATAAAAATTTAAATATCTTTTGTATTTTCAATATTTTGATATAACAATAACAGATTAAAAGATAACTAGAGTTTTTGTAGAAGAAAAACACTAAATATGAAAATATCTTTCTTCTTGTTATGAATCAATAATAAGTATAGGAATTCTGTTGTGGAAGTATGCAAATTGTGTATAAAACCAATAATATTCTTTACCCTTACTAGAGATGCTATAAAAAAAATTAGCTAATTTAAAGTTTGAATAGTTATGAAGACCGACTAGACGAGAAAGATACTAGCTCTCACTCTAGAGTTCCCTTGATTCCCTCCACCTGGGGGCTAACTTTTCGTATCAGAACCTAAAACAATAAACCAAGTTGGGGTTTTAACCTGTCATTTTAACTCTACACCCTTCAATGAATATTTTCCTATTTATTTGCACACAATCATATGGACTACATTCTCATTCATACAACCTCGTGTGATTCTTTTCAATTGTGGACTGAGACAATACCAACCCAGTTCTTACATGTTCTCTCAGCTAATTTTAACATATGGATTGGCCAAATCAAGAAGTAAATGAAGTGCATGGATTTAAATCATCACAACTTCTCTCATCATTGAAGAATAATACTTTGCACAACATCCATCCAAAACTTAATTACTTATCATTTTAAGAAGAAAGATAAAGAAAACTACTCAGAATCCATGAAGAAAACAAAACCACACTTTAGTTTAAAAGAATAAATCATTTTCAAACCAACAACATGTCTAATTTAAAACCAAAAGTAGTCTCAAAATAAAAAGATAAAAACTTATCTCAAGTCCTCCACCAAGCTCTTGA
>NW_018221808.1:146985-148935 GCF_001263595.1 Phalaenopsis equestris
TGAAAATCTCTCCGAACTAACTCCCTAAATGAGAACTTTCAAAATTTTCCTATACTTTCAGAACTCTTTTCTAAGTCCTCTCTTTTTTCTTTTATAGTTTTCCAAAAGGTGCCTTAGTTTCTCTTCAAAATATGTCTAGATTTGATGTATTTCACCAATAATTTTCGCCCATGGTGGTTATCACCACCTATTAAGCCTATGGGTATCATCCATGGTGGATATAACCACCTATTAAGCCAATGGGCGCCTCAGAAAACTATTCAAAATTCATACAAACCAAATTTACTCATCTAATAACTGTCATTGACGCTTAAGGGTAGGGCCTCTGGTGCTTAGGAACGGCCTTCTCGGTTTAACAGTGCGTAAGAACCGGATCTGACGCTTAGGCGCCAAAACTCTTTTGCACATTTTTTACCTTTTTGCTCCAAATTTGATCCTTTTTCACTCCCTTAAGCATTTTTCACCTATTTTACCTGTATCTGCAAGAAAAACACAAAAAAACCTTCCATTAAAGTGCAATATCTTAAAAATAAATATAAAAATGTGTCTAAAAATACTATATATTTTAGGTGTATCACTTACTTTAGCACAGGTCTGCTTAACGTCCAAATATGCATTATAACTTTTTTAAGTCATCAATTATATATTAAAAAATACTACACCATTTTTCTTAATCAAGCACAACAACACAACATTTAAAACAAATACACTTTGATAACTATGGGTTGCCTTCGACAAAGTGTTTCGTTATATGTCGTTGGCCTGACATAACCAGTGCTCATTCTGGTTAACTCAACAACATAAGATCATTTAATTTAAGTTGATCTCCCAAAAAATAAAGTTTTAGCCTGTGACCATTCACAACTCCATATATATAAACTTTTATCACAATAAATGGGCCCATCCATCTTGACTTAAGTTTTCTTGGAAATATTCTTAATCTTGCATTATATAGTAAAACATGTTGCTCTGGCTCAAAATTTTTAGTAAGAATCATCCAATCATGCCACATCTTCATCTTTTCTTTATAAATATTAACAGTCTCATAAGATTCATTCTTTATCTCTTAAAGCTCATTTATTTGTAATAGTCTATTCTCACTATCGGCGGTGTGGGGAGTTTCCCATAAGAAGCTGTCAGTTATCGGAATCGAAATACTGTCACTCGCTTTAGAAGGAAGTTTTAATTTAAGCATATATTTAGTTTTAGAAAAAAATATGAAATCAAACTGACCCCAGATTTTTCATAGTTTAATTGAAAGAGCACTGTACCTCAAATCCTGTATCTATCCCAAAGGATAAACAGAAGACCTGAGGAAGACGCTCGATCAAATAAATTAAGGAATATATGATATCCATTTGGTCTGCGAAACCTTTTTATTTGCTGACATGTTCCCCTATTTAATATAAAGGATTAAATAGGGTTTGTATTAAGCTAGATTCGGACATGTTTCCTATAAGGGCAAGCCCCTATAGTTAATTACATCTTAAATGACCAAAGTCACCTAAGAAGACTCACGATAAAAAATCAGGAAATATTATCTTCAAGGAGTTTCAAAGGGTAGGAGTTTTCAATGAGATCAGACGTAGAGGTGTTAAAGGGGATTGTTTCAAATTTGAAACATTTTATTGTAGAGTCCAAAGGAGGAAGAACTAGAAGATGTCATGGATTCAGAGGAGAACCCCTGTGACTTCCCAAGCTATCCTAATGTTTGGCTCCAGTTTTGAGGAGAAATATTTAGGTGTTTCATCTTGTCAATTTTATTAGTTAGGGCTTACATTCGTGTGAAAAGATCACACAAATAGCCTGGAAGATGTGAAGATTTAGGTCGTGACGGACGACAACTTCGGAATCCTAAGACGAGTTAGGACTTATATTGTATAATAGGGCTATACAAAGGCCTAAAGATAAGGTGAGAATTTACGTTGCATAAGGCAACCTCAAAGTCCT
>NW_018221808.1:148995-151144 GCF_001263595.1 Phalaenopsis equestris
AGGTTTTGCTGTTGAAGATAGCAGGGGAAGACAGGTTTTGCTGTTGAAGATGACCGTGTTGCCCACCATGCTAGCTCCAAGCTCCTTGCCACGATGATGTGTCATTTTCTAGTGTGTCAAGTTATAATGTCAAATCAGGTGGCCCGATAGTTGATGTTCTTTAAATTTTTTTTAGGGCGTGTTAAAGTTGATTAGAGCGACTCCGGTTAGGATCCCACGATTCTCCCACGATTCCCTCGCTCTGGCACCACTATTTTCTATTGGATTCACTTAGTCCAAAGAAATTTCCTAAACTCAACTTAATGAGTTCCGCAATTTCATTTAGACCGTGGGAAGCCTCGTTAGCAACCGTAGGTTACCTCCTCCGAGGGATTCCCGCTCATCCGATAGAGACATCTTTATTTAGTTGTGATTTGTAGTTTTGTGTGATGTTGGTGATTAGATTTTGAGTTGTTTTATATTTTGAATGTTATGGCGGGGGGGGGTGGGTTGGTTTGGTTGATTTTAGTTTTTTATTTTGGTTTCAATTGTGGGGCTATCCTAATAGTTTTAGTTTTCATGTAGGGTGACATCATTGTTTAGCATGCAAGTTTACAGGTATAAAACCATAGTATGAAAGTACAAGAAAGACAACGCTGAAAACTATAAAAGCGTACCTGGCGACTCTTCTCGTTCCACCACCTGAAATTCAAAAGGCATGTTAAAGCATTTAATATGAGACATGGAAGTAAAATTTTGTCGACCTACCTAACCGTAGGTCATATCTTGGTGGTTCCTTAGGAGTTTAATTAAGGATGATCTTGCCAAGCAAAATATATTAAGTTTAGTAGATCTCCGAGGTATCCAATAGATCTAGAGAAAGAAGCGAGTCCGTGCTACTCTCTCGCTACCTGGTGGAAAATCCTGAGTTCTTTTAAACTTATTATGTTGCTTAATAATTCATCCTATAAAACACCCTATTGCTCAATGAACATTGATGTCTCAATTATCCCTAAGAGTAAGGTAAGTATCATCTGTAATTTAATTTTGACAATTATGTGGGTGAAGATTCTTGAAGAGGTAAGTTAGTGTTATTGGAACACTTAACAAAAATTTTGGTTATAATTGGGCTTGTAGTGTTTGAAAGACATTTTAATTTTAATTGATGTTTATTTTTCTAATCCATATTTAAATGAAACTTGACTTAGCCTAAGTCACTATTAACACCCTTAAGACCTAGGTGAGTGTCTTATTTAGCATTGAAAAGATTAAGCTTTAGGTGGTCATAATTCATGATTTGAATTTCATTTGAAAATCAAAATAGAGGTATTAAGTTAATTAATTTTTGACTTTAAAAGTCATACCCCTAAGCCCTAGGTTCATTTTATTTTAATAAACTTCCAAATTTTAATAATTTAGAAATTTATTAACTTATCTTTTCAATTGGGAAAGTGATGTTGGTTTCTACCAATTAACCCCTTATGTTTCAAACATCCAAATTAAGATCAGAGGTTACCCATTTCCCTCTTTAAATTAAGCCTAAATGTTAATTAAGACTAAATTTCCAAAATTACATATTTGCCCCTAAGGTTCTAACACTTCATAATTTGTCAAATTCAGATCAAATGAATTTGAAATTTTTATCCTACGTCATTCATGGGTCAACTAAGACATCAGAGGAGAAAATGTGATTTTTGGAAATTTAATTTAATTTATATAATTATTTTCATGTAAAAATAGGATTTTTCAAAGAAAATTCTTAAATTGATCAAGGTAAATCCTAATCTAATAAAATTTTTATAAACGTAGACCTAGACAAGGGAAGCCTTTGGACGAAATTTCATGATTTTTTGAATTCTGTGTGATTTATCAAAATTATTTTAATTTCTTGGTTATTTAATAAAAATAAAATATTTTAAATGATGAAAATTAAGTTTTGTATTTTTGAAAAATTTTTTAGGGGATTTATTAAATATAAAATATTTTAAATGGAGAAAATTAAGTTTATATTATGAAAAATTCTCCTACAGTTAGAGAACTCAAAGGAGAAAATTTTATATTTTTTTGAATTTTATTTGATTTATTGGCATTAATTTTAGTGAAAATTCATTTTAGCCTTTAAAAATCATTTTTAAGCTTTAAAATTCAATATCTTTATTTAGAAAACCAG
>NW_018221808.1:152294-155448 GCF_001263595.1 Phalaenopsis equestris
GGGGGGTTGTCGCTCAGTGTTGGTCTCCCCGAGCCCGTGGCCGGGGCGGGAATGACAGGGGGAGGTGGCTAGGTGCTGAGGGCATCTAGGGGAATCTGTCAAAGCAACTTAATGCAATGAGGTTTAGTTTTGGTAAGGGTATCTTAAGCATGTGAATTTTTGGAAATAAAATCCCTTAATTTGGGGAACTTTGGTCCATGGCTTAGTTTAGGTGGTTATATGGGCTTTGTCTCAGTCTTAGGGTCTAATCGAAGGCTGAGGTGGAGTTAATTTGATGACTTTGGGGTAGTTAAGCCATCTTTAATGTATCAGTTCAATGTGGGTTGAAGTGATCAAAGTTTGGGGTTGGGCTCATTTAGCCATGTAAATTGACCCAATTGATTGATCAGCATTGTGTAGATGATTGTTATCAAGATATTTGGTGAAGGGTTGAAGTGATTTTGAGTTCAATTGGTAGGTCAGTTTAAGGGATTTTTGGAATTTGGTCAACTTTGGGTATGTCTTTGGGTATGTTGGGCGCATGTTGGGTTAGACATGGGTTTAGGTTTGGCTGGCCTGGGGCTAATTCCAAATTTAATGGTTCAAATGATCAAGGGAGATGTTTTGAATACTTTTCATGAAGGGATAGGGTGGAAATTTTGGGACTAATGCCATCAATTTGGTGAGGTTTTGAGACATGGCCAATCTGGGGCAAATTTGGGGCTTTTGGACTTAGGTTGAAATCAAATGAATTTTAGGTTTTACTAAGGCCAATTGATGGTTAAGTTTGATATATGGGGATGTCATTAAGGTTTTTCAACATAAATTGTGGCAAATGGAGTAGGCCATGGGTTCAATTTGGTGGAACCAAGTCATGTGTCCAAAATTGGGGTTTTGATCTAAATCAAAATTGGGCTCAAAGAATGGGTCCATTGAGCTTGGATTTGGTTCGTTTTGGTCATATTGAAGGTTAATTTGAGTTTGAGATTAAAATTTGGGGAAATTGGGATCAAATTGATGGACATTTGGAGTGATTTGGGGAAAATATGGGCCTTTAAAGGGTAATTTGGGGGTCTTGATCAAAGATGGTTAAATTGGCCAAATTGGGTCATGTGGTAGTTGAGAAAAATGAAATTGTAAATATTTGGAATATTTTGGAAATTTATGGGATTTCTTAGAATTTTTGAAATGTTGGGCCCATGAGGGGCATTTTGGTAATTTGGCAATTTTTGGTGATTTTGGGTAATTTGGGAGTTCTAAAAAGGGTTGAAATGATTTTTGAACAAGTTTGGGTATTTTGGATAAATTTGGGAATTTTGACCAAATTTAGGGTTACAAAGGTACTTAAGTAATTTGGGGGAGTTTAGGGGCAAAAGGCCAGACTGAGTATTTTGGGTAAAATTGGGGAATTAACCACCAAAAGTAAACCATAGACCAATGGAAATCCCATTTTGGTTCTCTATATACTAGTCTTAGCTAAACCCTAGCCTAGAGCTAGTAGGCACCTACATGGCTCTTCCAAAAGTATCAGGGAATCAAAGTCTAGAAGTTTAAGTTTAGGATAGTGAGTGATTGTGAGTGCAAGTGATTGCAAGTGAGTTCCTTAGCCCTAGAACAACACCCAGGGTTAACCCTAAGGTCTAGCAATTCTAAGCGTGACTCATCATGAGTTCCCCTATAATGACCTTACCTACTAAGTGCTAGAGGTTAGGAGCAATATGTGGAACTTCAAGTTGACTAGAGAAGATTTTGAAATTTCTAGTGGTGAGGGTTCCTTTTCCAGTTTTCTAAGAATAGTAAATAGGAAAGTCCTATGGCTATACCTTAGGCTACTAAAGCGAAAAAATTAAACCTCAACCAAAAGTGAGGTCAACAACACTTTCCTAACTGAAATTGTGCTACTTTTAGGCCTATAACCTAGTCCGAGGTGAAACTGAACCACCATTTTGTCAAGGATATACATCAGCCCAATTTCGCTTTAAATTGTGCCAAGGATAAGCTTTGCAAGGACCGGACAAACCTTCAATAGGCGTGGTGTGTTGGGCAAGCACACCGCGTGTATTGGCATTGACTGACGAGATCAATAAAAACCAATACAAACTCCTAAGTCAACAGACTCGGAAGTACGTGTAGAGTTGTGTGTGTGATTTGTTTCTGCTGGGGATTTAACAAATGATCATCTGATTGAAATCAAGGAGTAGGGATTGTCGCTGGGGAGTGGAGAGTGAATTTTGAGTTATGCAATTTCACGTATTTATAATGGATTGGAGTCAGTATATAAGTGCTGACCCTGAGGTGGAAATTGAAATTTGGGTATCAATCCCGAAAAAAGAATCAGAAGCCATAATCCATTTAAGGTGGTCTTGAAACATATTTCAAAAGATGAGAATATGACTGTGTGGGAGGACCAAATCGAGATGGAAAACACAGAGGCCCACATCCAACTCCAAGGAAAATATCTGCTACACTAAGGAGAAAAGCACTGGGACTCACATCCAACTCGAGTGGTAACAAGAACATATGTGCATCACGTTAGGAAGGAAAGCACAAAGACTCACATCCAACCCAAGCAGTGACAAGAAAATATGTGTGTCATGTTAAGAAGGAAAGAGCTAGGCTCACAACCAACTCAAGCGGTGTGAAGAAAATATGTGTGTCACGTTAGGAAGGAAAGCTCTAGGACTCACATCTAACCCAAGCGGTGACAAGAAAATATGTGTGTCACGTTAGGAAGGAAAGCTCTAGTACTCACATCTAACCCAAGCGGTGACAAGAAAATATGTGTGTCACGTTAGGAAGGAAAGCACTAGGACTCACATCCAACCTAAGAGGTGATAAGAAAATATATGCATCACGCTAGGGAGGAAAGAACTAGGACTCACGTCCAACCCAAGAAGTGATAAGAAAATATGTGTGTTACATTGAGAAAGAAAGCACCAGGACTCACATCCAACTCAAGAGGTAACGAGAAAATATCTGCATCTCATTAGGAAGGAAAGCACTAGGACTCACATCCAACCCAAGCGGTGACAAGTAAATATGTGTGTTACATTGAGAAGGAAAAGACCAGGACTCACATCCAACTTAAGAGGTAACAAGAAAATATGTGCATTACGTTAGGAAGGAAAACACTAGAACTTACATCCAACCCAAGCAGTGACAAGAAAATATGTGC
>NW_018221809.1:0-557 GCF_001263595.1 Phalaenopsis equestris
GGTGCCTTAGAAACTCTTCAAAATGTGTCCACATTTGATGATTCCTCCAAAGGATGCATCCTTTCACAACTTTTTTAATAATATTTTTGTTCTTAGTGGTCATAACCACCCTTTTAAGCCATAAGTGCCTCAAATATCTCTTCAAAATTCGGCCAAATGAAGAAAACCGCCAAATAACTGCCTTTGGCGCTTAAGCGCGAGGCCTCTAGCACTTAGGTGTGGCCTTCTTTGTTTCACCGGCACTTAAGCGCCGGATCTGGCGCGTTGGCGCCAAAACACTTTAGCACAATTTTCACCTCTTTGCTCCAAATTTGATCCTTTTTCACTCCTTTTAGCATTTTTAACCTTTTTTACTTGTACCTAAAAAAACACAAATACCTTTCATTAAAGAGCAATATCTCAAAAATAGGTATAAAAATGTGTCTAAAAATACTATATATTTTAGGTGTATCAAAATCCCCCAAACTTAAAATATTACTTGTCCTCAAGTGACACTTCAATCTTTAAAAACCAAATATGTATGATATGTATATGAGTTTCTTTAGGAGTTACTAAAA
>NW_018221809.1:654-10875 GCF_001263595.1 Phalaenopsis equestris
CTCTCTAAATTTAGATTTTAGTTCTTTTATTTTCTCTACTTAAAAATTTTTATCAAAAATAATTTTACTTACTATATTATATTTATAAGCTTAAGATTTTGTTAAGTCTTACACTTTAAAAAGATCAAATGTAGAACCAATTTTTGATTAGACACTAATCCTCAAGCTTCTCTTCCCTTACATTTTTTTCTTCTTTCTATTCTTTTTCTTTTTTTTCTTTTTCAGGCAAGGATTATTATATCTGGAAAGGCCTTTAATGGTTTTGAATTTCATTTCTTCTTTCCTAAAGCAAAGTCCTGATATAAATCTTTTACTTATAAATATAATAATAGCTTTGAAAATTATTTTTAATAAAAGAAATTTAAGTATTAAAAATAAAAGTAAATTTCTAAATTTTTCAAAAATACAAATTTTCCTACTAAAGATAGTTACACTATATTTATCATTTTCTACACTAAAAACTTTTAATTGAAAGTTTTTCTTCATTACTCAAAATTTTAACTAAAATTTCTTACTCATTTCTAAAATCAAATTTTACTTCTCTAATATTACTTCATATCCATGATCATTTTTCTTTTCAAATTAAATTCACTTGTAACATAATTGAGAACAAATAAAATTTAAGTTTTGAAAATATTTTTCACCCCCCCCCCAAACTTAATTTTTTAACAAGATTAAACAGTTTAGCATCATATATATTGAATGAAAATTAAAATAATATGCTTATAGGAATTTTTATATCCTATTTATACAAGTATAAAACTTAAAATATGAGTTAAAATTAATTTTTGATTAATTTTTTATCATTTTCAATTCAATTCAACATGTAGAGATTTAATAGACTTCTAAGTAGTGATAGACTTCTAGATTTAATAGACTTCTAAGTAGTGGGTACAAATATAAAAACAAACTAACTCACTAACTTTGATTTCCAGTCTCAACATAAAAACACACTAACATGATAAAAAAAGTATAGGGTAGTAGTTTTCTGAGTTTAAAATTTTAAAATTAAAGTTAGCAAGATTCTTAATTTTTCAAGACATAGAAATAAGTTCAATTCTAACTAACTAAATCAATAATCAACACACAACAATATTTACTATCCTAGAATTTTAAAACAAACTACTAACAAAACACAACATCACAATACAATTAAATAAAATAAAAGTCTCACACATCACAAAATCTAAACTACACATCACAAAAAATCTAAACTAATGCAAAAAAATACTTGTCTCAAGTTCAAAGCAAAAAAACACATCACATCTCATGTCTCAAGTCAAAACATGAAAATAAACAACACATCACAAGTGTAAAATAAACAACACATCAACAACACATTAAAGGCCTATCGAGATATAAAATAAACAACAACACAACAACACATAAAAACACATAAAAACACATCACATCTATGTAAAATAAACAACACATCACAAAGAGTGCAATTTCCTCCATATCCTAGATACCCTGATTATGAGCCTACAAATGTCTGGAATAGTAATGATTCTGAAGATGATGAGGAGGAGGATTGAGTGATTTATTTTTTATGTTTGTAATATGTGTTTGTAAAATAAACAACACATCACAAGTCTTATTTTTTATGTTTGTAAAATAAACAACACATCACAAGTCAAAACATACTTGTCATTCCATAGCTCCTTGAAAATTCTCCTCTCTAGCCAAAAATAGAATGCTCTGAATATGAATTCACATTTACACTAGTAATTGGCTTTAAAGCCTACAATACTTCTTCCCAATTGCCATATCTCTCTAGCTTGCTCGCATAAAAAAAGATCAAGGAAGCAAATCCCAGACCTGCAGTAGTAGCAGTAGTGGCAGAACTGATGATAGTTTGATAAATTAAAGCTCCAATGTTGACGAGCTTTCCTTCCTAGATACAAAAATTCAACGGTTCTCTCTCTCTGGTAACTTCACTGAAATGATTTGTAGGTAATAGATGGGCAAAAATAAAATAGTGCCATGCCTTCGAAGGTGCACTTAACTTTGGCGTGGCAAAGTTGAATCAACTCTCATTTGTGATCTTCCAGAGTCCTCTTCCAACTGTCAAATAGGAAAGAATCTCATCTAGCTTCGTCTCAGTCGGACTATAGTTCGCATGAAAACACGAAGTCTCAGGTGGCAAATGGTAAAACATATTGATTACCTCTGGTGAAAAATGTACCAATTTTCCTCGAACCATACCTCGATCCTCTTCAGCTTCAGGGAGGTTTGCATAAGACTCCCGAACTACAAAAATAACTGCTACAACAAAAAAATAACAGAATTGTTCCCACTGTCGGCGAACGATCAAATCTTCTACAGATCCAACTAAATTTTTGAAATAACACTCCTGCATAAGCTTTCATGATTGCAGAGCATCACTGTACCTATCTTGAGCCTTCAAACTCAAATTTGCTTCAAAATGGCCTTTTTCTTCGCTCCTCTTCATTCTTGGTGTCATTCTACAAATTTTCATAAAATTTAACAGTAACTTCAAAACTTTAGTTAAACTACTAAACTAAACTTCCAAAAGCTCAAACTACACTTTCTATGCAATTTTCATAGATTTTTCCTCATTTTTCACAATGAATAGTGAGTTTTGGATTTATCTAAATGTACTCAAAATACATGGTGAAAATCCAAAATTTTTACATAGGAGTGAAGCTCTTACTTTAAGAAATCTGAATCTAGCAAATTTGGCTCAATTCCACAAAGAAATCTCCACTTAATGGCTTACCCTAGCTCTCCAAATCACAATCTCGAGAGGAATAAGATGACAACGAGGGTGAAAATGACAATTTTCGAGTTTAATTTTTACTTTTAGCCATTTTCGAACTGATTTTCATGAATCGGCGCTTAAGCGAGGGTAAGTAGCACTTAGGCGCCTGCCTCTCAGGTTACATCGCACTTAAGCGAGAGAATGTGGCGCTTAGTCACCAGTGCATGATTTTTGAAATTTTTAAATTTAAGTAAAATGCACTAATAGCCTAATTATACCACCCTAAATGGTCTCATATAACTTAAATAACTATTTTCGTCTCCTATAAATACATCATATCAAAATCTCTCTCTTTCTTAGACTTTAGGGCTGAAAATGATCTGGGGAAAAATTCCTTCATTAAACCCTTCATTTATAGGCCTAAATCCTTCTAATAACTCCTGGACACATCTTGGAACTGTCTTGGCATGTTTCTACAAACCAATTAGTGGTTAAACCTTTTAGAATCTTAATTTAGCACATGTGTTTTAGCTGTTGCGCTTAAGCGTCGAATATTATCGCTTAAGTGCTAGTGCTTAATATTGCATCAGTCGACTTAACGTCCAAATTCTCTTTCTAACATGTCTAGATCACTAAATAAAATCTTAAAATCATTACTAATACGAAATAGTCTCAAAAATACTACCCTAAATTTTCTTAATCACACACAAACAACATTTTAAAGCAAACACACTGATAACTATGCCAAAAAAATTTTTTTTTCCCTCCAAAAAAGTTTTTTTTTTAATGTCATTAAACCGACGTAACTAGTGCTTATTCTGGTTGACCCAAAATCATTCAATCGTTAAATTTATATTGATTCCTTATAAAATAAGGTTTCATCCTATGACCATTCACTTTAAACACTTTATTAGGTTTAGGATCCTTAATATACACAGCTCCATAAGGATATACTTTCATCACAACAAATGGGCCCATCCACCTGGACTTAACTTTGCCTGGAAATAATCTTAACCTTGCATTATATAGCAAACTTGTTGCTCTGGATGAAAATTTTTAGAAAGAATCTTTTGATCAAGCCACAACATCATCTTTTCTTTATAAACCTTAACACTCTCAAAAGATTCATTCATTATCTCTTCAAGCTCATTTAATTTCAATAATCTTTTCTCCCCAGCATTTTTCAAATTATAATTGAACTCTTTAATTGCCCAATATGCTTTATACTCAAGTTTAACTGGTAAGTGACAAGCTTTCCCAAATATTAGCCTATATGGGGACATTCCTATAGGAGTTCTATATGCAGTCCTATAAGCCCACAAAGCATAGCCAAGTTTGACTAACCAATCCCTTTTAGTTAGATTTACATATTTTTCTATATTTCTTTTAATTTCTCGATTGGAAAATTCAGCCAAACCCCTTGTATGAGGATGATAAGGAGTAGCAATTCTATGATTTATATAATAATTCTTTAATAATTTCTCCATTATGACATTTCTAAAATGACTTCTCCCATCAGTTATGATAACTCTCAGCATCCCAAATCTACAAAAATATGTTTGTTTTCAAAAACTTTGCAACACTTTGAGCATCACACCGAGGTAAAGCAACAGCTTCTATCAATTTGGATACTTAGTTTACTACTAATAATATATATAAATTCCCAAAAGATGGTATAAATGGTCCTATTAAATCTAATTCCCAAACATCAAATATTTCAACTTCTAGCATATAATTGAGGTGCATCTCATTTCTTCTAGAAATATTGCCTATTCGTTGACATCTATCACAAGTTTTAATATAAGCATTAATATCTCTAAAGATAGTAGGCCAATAGAATCCTGATTGTAAAATTTTGCATGTTGATTTATCAACACCAAAATGTCCCTCAAAATCAAAATTATGAAATTTTTGGATAATTTCATAAGTCTCTTCTAACGGTACACATCTTCAAATAATAAGATCCTTCCCTTGTTTCTATAAAAATGGGTCATCACAAAAATAAGTCTTAGCTTCAGAAACAAATTTTCTCTTCTGTTGGTATGTCATTCCATAGGGTATAATATCACTAACAAGAAAGTTTACAATATCGGCATACCACGGAACATGCCACTCATTAATTTTGAACAATTTTTTTTCTGAAAAATGTTCATTAATTTCTTTTTCAAAATAGAGTGGTTTTTCTAACTCAAGCCTTGACAAATGATCAGCAATTTCATTTTCAGCTCCCTTCCTATCTACTATTGTAAAATCAAATTCTTGCAAAAGAAGAATCCATCTTATAAGTCTAGGTTTAGCATCCTTCTTTTTCATTAGGTACTTAATAGCAGAATGATATTTATGCACTACTCAATGATTTTAAATTAAATATGATCTAAATTTATCAAAGGCATATACTTTTGTTAATAACTCTTTTTCAGATGTTGTATAACTAAATTAAGTTCCATTAAGAGTTTTACTAGCATAGTAAATTACCTTGAAAATTTTATCATATCTTTGTCCTAAAACAGCTCCAATAGCATAATCACTAGCATCACACATCAGTTCAAAAGGTTTTCCCCAATCTGGTGAAACTATAATTGATGTAGTGACTAATTTGTCTCTTAATAACTCAAAAGCTTTAAGGTATTCTTCATCAAAGTTGAAAATTGCATCTATCTTCAGTAAATGACATAAAAGCTTAGCAATTTTTGAAAAGTCTTTAATATATCGCTTGTAGAATCCAACATGTATTAAAAAAACTCCTAATTTCCCTTACATTTGTTGGATAAGGTAAATTAGCGATCACTTGAATTTTAGTAGGATCTACTTCCATACCATTTTCTGATATTTTATGTCCTAATACAATTCTCCTGCTACCATGAATTGATATTTTTCCCAATTAAGGATTAAATTTGTTTCATCATAACTCTTAAGAACTTCTGATAATTATTCTAAACATGAGTCAAATGAAGTTCCTAACATTGAAAAATCATCCATAAATACTTTAATTCTTTTTTCAATTAAATCATAAAAAATTATCATCATACATCTTTGAAATGTAGCAGGGGAATTACATAAACCAAAGAGCATTTTTCTAAAAGCAATTGTACCATAAGGACTGGTAAAAATTGTTTTCTCTTGATATTCAAAAGTTATTTATCTTTGGTGATAACCAGTATATCCATCCAGAAAACAAAAGTATTTATGCCCAGCTAGTCTATCCAACATTTGATCTAGAAAGGCTAATGGAAAATGATCTTTCCTAGTGGCAAGATTTAATTTTCTATAATCAATACATAGTCACCACCTTGCAATTTGTCTAGTTGATATTAATTTATTATGTTCATTTATAGTCACATTTACTCCTCCTTTCTTAGGAACACAATGAATTGGACTGACCCATGCACTATTTAAGATAAGGTAGATAATTCCAGCATCTAACTACTTTAAGATTTCTTTCTTCACAACTTCTTTCATAACAGAATTCAATCTCCTTTGAGGATCAGCCCTAGGTTTACAGTTCTCTTCCATATGAATTTTATGCATACAAATTAAAAGACTGATTCCTTTAATATCAGCTATTTTCCATCCAAAAGCTTTCTTAAAATTTTTTAAAATTTTTATCAATCTTTATTCTTCTTCTAGCATTAATTTTGAGGAAATCATAACTGGTAAAGTAGAGGAATCTCCTAAAAATGCATATTTTAAATGATCAGGAAGTAACTTCAACTCAAGTTCTGGAGGTTTTTCTAAAGATGGATGAAATAATTTATCTTTTTCTATCGTATCCAAAATTTCAAAACTTTCTTGAACATAGTTTGAATCTTCCTGTTTGAGATCTTCACATTGACAAAACTTTCTTGAACATAGTTTGAATCTTCCTTAAAAAGATCTTCACATTGATCTAATTCCTCTTCTTTCTCATCAGATAAATCTTTTTCTTCAGATTTTTCTTCATAAGTATTTTTGAAATGACATTCAATCAGATATTTTATAAGATCCATTCTATAACATTCATCATCTTTACCTTTCGCAGGATACTTCATTGATCTTGAAATGTTAAAAGTAACAGTTTGATCATTAATGCGTATTGTTAACTCCCCTTTTTGCATATCTATCATTGCTCTTTTTGTGGCTAGGAAAGGTTTCCCCAAGATGATAGGTATCTCCTTATCTTCCTCCATGTCTAGCACAATGAAATCAACAGGAAAGATAAATTAATTTACTTTCACTAGAACATCTTCTATAACTCCTTTAGGTTACGTTATTAAACGATATGCTAACTGCAGAGTTATAGTAGTAGGTGTTATTTCTCCAAATCCCAATCTTTTAAATATTGATAATGGCATAAGGTTAATATGACACCTAAATCACATAAAGCTTTCCCAAAAAATATGTCTCCTATCACACATGGAATTGTAAAGCTACTAGGATCTTTAAGCTTTTTCAAGAAGCTTTTTTTAAATTATAGTCGTTCACTCCTCACTAAGTGCAATAGTTTCATTATCTTCAAACTTTCTTTTCTTGTTGAGAATATTCTTTATAAACTTTACATATCTTGACATTTGTTCTAAGGCTTCATGAAATGGAATATTGTATGTAAGCTTCTTAAAAATCTCCATAAATTTTGAAAATTGCATATCCAACTACTGCTGACAAAGTCTCTGAGGAAATGTTGAGGAAGGGTTTTTTTAAATAAATTTTTCCGGTGTTGGTTTCTCTAAGTTAACTTTAAGTGGAGAAATAGGTCTTTCAGTGCATCCTCTTTTGATTCTTCTTGATTCTTCATTTTCTTCTCTCTCTACTTCAGCTTCTTTTTTCATCATATCTTCCAACTCTCTTCCGCTTCTAAATTAAATGGCCTTTACTTGCTTTTTATTCTGATCTTTCAGATTTGTTTCAATATTACTAGGAAGTGTTCCTTAGGATCTATTACTTAATGAATTTGCAATTTGTTCAAGTTGATTCTCAATATTTCTAGTTGTAGCTCGACTTTGTAACTGATTTCCCATTTGTAACACCACTTCTTCTATAGACAATTTCTTTTCCTTAAATTGTGAATTACTGTTGAAACCTGGAGGATAAGTAGATCTATAATTATTATTTACTTGGTTGTTCCAGTTTTCAAATGGGTTTACTTGATTGTTCCCCCATTGTTGATTATTACCACCCGAAGTATTATTCTAATTGTAGTTGGGATGGTTCTTCCAACCTGGGTTATAATAATTTGAATATGGGTTATTCTACTTGTTATTTAGGGCATTCAAAGTTTCTAATGATGCTTGAGAATCTACGAATTGGTCTAATGAATTCTCTTCAATCATAGAGATTGGTTGAGAAAAATTAATTCCAAATTGGTCTAACTACCTTGAAATTGCAGCAACTTGATTTGCTAACATAGTAAATGCATCAGATTCATGAATATTGGCTAATTTCTTTGGATTTACCCTCACAGAAGGCCATTGAAAATTATTGGTAGTCATTTCTTCAATTAAAGCATAAGCATCATGAATGATTTTGACATCAACAAACCACCAATAGCGGCATCGATAATAGATCTATGAGATCCAACTAATACATTATAAAAAGTTTAAATTATTAACCAATCTGGTATAACATGGTGTGGATACTTTCTTAAGAGTTCTTTAAATTATTTCAATGTTTCATAAATAGATTCCCTTCAAACTGATTAAAAGATGTAATATCATTTCTAAGGTTCGCAGTTTTTTATGATGGAAAATATTTAGCAGTGTTAAATCACCCCAAGTCCTAATAGATCCAGGTGCTAATGAATTCAACCACATCTTAGCTTTATCCCTAAGTGAGAAAGAAAATAACCTAAGTCTTATAAGTCTTATCTAAGTCTTATGGCATCATCAGATACACCATCATATTTAAATGTAGCGCACAATTCTTAAAAATTGGATAGATGTAAATTTGGATCTTCAGTCGGTGAGCCCCTAAACTGATTATTTGATACCATTTGGATAATAGCAAGTTTAAGCTCAAATGAATTAGCCACTACAGTAGGTTTTTGAATACTACAATGAAGTTCATCTACTGTAGGGTTGGCATAATCTCTTAATGGTCTAAATTCTTAATGCATGTTAGTATTTTGATTGTTTTAGTTTGTCATTTCAGTAATTTTTTCAAAATTTTTAATTTTTTTAATTTTTTTAATTTTCTTAACAGTTCTTTCTAATCCAGAATCGTAAGGCACTAGTCCTTCAGAACCTGAACTATGCATACACAAAAATAAAATAAAACACACAAAATAAAATATTATAACTTTCTAAAGTTTAAATAAGACTTTCTAAAAGTAGAAATTCACTTTTAAATTAATCTTCTTATTTAATTTCCCCGGCAACGGCGCCAAAATTTTGATCCTAAAGAAAATAAAAACAGTATATAGAACAGTATAACAATCTATTTAATTATAATTTTTACTTTTATTTCCATACTTTGTAATTAAACTAAAAACTTGATCCTGAAGAAAATAAGAATTTAACTCTTTAATTTATATATTGGGATACTACACAAGTATACATATCGTATATTATCAAGTAATATAGGATTTTTTTATTAAAACCTGAATATCAAACCCACAGGGAAATTTTGCAATATGCACTATTGAATAACAAACTTTCTATTCTTAAAAGACAATTACTTAAACTAAAGATAATTTGACAGTAATTAAAATTCAAATATTTTTGTTATTTTTGATATTTTGACAAAACAACAAAAACTTCTAAAGATAACTTGAGTTTATGTAATGGAAAACAGTTGATATGACAATACCTTTCTCCTTATCATGAATCAGTAATAAGTATAGGAATTCTATTGTGGAAGTATACAAATTGTGTTGCGCCAAATAGGAGCAATTCTTTAACCTTACTAGAAATGCTATAAAGAATGTTGGCTAATTTAAAGTTTAAATAGTTATGAAGACCGACTAGGCAAGGAAGATACCAGCTCTCACTCTAGAATACCCTCGATTCCCTCCACCTAGGGGGTAACATCTCGTAATAAAACGTAAAACAATAAACCAAGTTGAGGGCATTAACCTGTCACTTTAAAGTCCTCTAACTCTACACCCTTAAAAAATTATTTTCATATTTATTTGCAGTAAATCATATGAATTACATTCTCATTCATACAACCTCATATGATTCTTTCCAATTGCTGACTGAGATAATACCAGCCCGGTTCTTACATGTTCTCACAACAAATTTTAACATCTGGATAGGCCAAACCAAGAAGTAAATGAAGTACATGGATTTAAATCATCACAGCTTCTTCCAACATTAAAGATCAATACTCTCCACAACTTCCATCCAACACTTTAATTACTTATAATTTTAAGGAGAAAAATAAAGAAAACTACTCAAATTCCATAGAGAAAACAAAATCATACTTTAGTTTAAAAGTAGATATCATTGTCAAACCAACAACAAGTCTTAATTAAAAGCAAAAGTAGTCTAAAATAAAAAGATAAAAATAAAAAGATAAAAACTTAT
>NW_018221809.1:10893-16075 GCF_001263595.1 Phalaenopsis equestris
TTTATATTTGTTCCAGAGGGAGGTCTGGGTGTTATTTTTTAAAAAAAAAAAAAAAAAAAAATCTCAAAATAAAACTAAATACAAAATACAGCGGCCCTTCGAGCGATTATTGCGTGCGGATAGCTCACACAGAGATGCGCGCGTGCGCTCGTCTTCTCAAGGCTCGACACTATCTCTCTCTTCAAGCACCCATCTCAAATGTCTCAACTTCCTTCTTTTATAAATCTCCAAAAGGTGCCTTGAAAATTCTTAAAAATGTGTCCAAATTCGATGTATTCTCCATAGGATGCCTCCTTTAACAAGTCTTTTGATAATATTTTTGTTCGTAGTTGTCATAACCACTCTCTTTGGCCAATAGATGCCTTAAATATCTCTTCAAAATTTGGCGAAATGAAGAAAACTGCCAAATATCTGCCTTTGGCGCTTTAGCGCGGGGCCTCTGGCGCTTAGGCATAGCATTCTCTATTTCCCCGGCGCACAAGCGCCGGATCTGGTGCTTAGGCGCCAAAACACTTTTGCACAAATTTCACATTTTTGCTCCAAATTTGATCATTTTTTTACTCCTTTTAGTATTTTTCAACTTTTTATATGTACCTGAAAGAAAAACACACAAATACCTTCCATTAAAGCGCAATATCTCAAAAATAGATATAAAAATGTGTCTAAAAATACTATATATTTTAGGTGCATCAATTACCTCTAAAATTATACATATACTCTTTAGCATAAAATAGAGGTTGATAAAAAGCCAGCAGATGCATTTTATAGGCTATCTCTTATAATTACATTCTTAGAATTTAAAATACCTTGATTTAAAAGCATGAAAGATGATAATTAGATGTGCACCGATTTTATTCTATCTTTTTAGATCAAGATTCCAAGCCAATAATAGTTAATAGCTATTTAAAGATTATTGATGGTTAGCTTTATAAAAGTAAGATGTTATGTATCCCTAGAATCTCCATAAGATATTTCCTTATCGCAAAACATCATTATGTAGGAATTGATAGACATTTTATAAAAATTCAAAACCTAAAATTTACTAGAAATGTTTTGTTGGCTTATAGTCAATATTATAGTTGTATTTAAGCTAAATAATCAATTAAAAGAGAAGATCCTTACACATTTATACTTATTCCTTTTTGGTCGTGGAAAGTCATCTCTATGGACTGTAATATAGGCTTACACAAAACACCTAAAAGTCTTGATAGTATTCTAGTAATTGTGTATATGTTTTCCAAAATGTTACATTTTATGCCTTCCTCCAAAATAAATGATGCTTCTCATATAGCCAACCTAATTTTTAGAGAATTTCTGAGATTTAATGTAAATTTCTTCAACTATTGTTTCTAATAGGGATGTTGAATTAATGTACTAATTCGGGAAGACCTTGTGGAAACTAATGGAAACATAATTAAAATTTTTCTTTTTCACCCTCAACTGAGGAATAAGATTAATGTCAAGTATAAGTTTCCTATACCTAGACTAGATGGTATGTTTGATCTTATTTCAGCAGAAAATATACTTTCAGAGGTAGATTTAAAAGACGACTATCATCATATTAGGATTAAATCCATGATGGAAGAATATATTTTAATCCATAGAGAGTCCTTATGAATATATAATTATGTTATTTAGTCTCTTTAATGCTCCTAACACATTCATGTGTTTGATGATCACGGTTCCAAGACATATCATTAGACCTTTTCTAGTAATATATTTTAATGGCACTCTTATTTGTAGTGTCAATGAAATCTCTCATCTTGACCACTAACAACTACTTTTTGAAAAAAAAAATTGAGAAACAAAACTTAATATCAAATAGAAAAAGTGTTTTTCTACCAGGTCAAAGTTTTCTTAGGCTTTATCATGTGAGCAAATGGTTTGAAAGTGGATATGTCAAAAACAGAATCCATTATTGACCAGCTAATTCCAAAATCAATTACTTATGTCAGAATTTTTGAAGATGTTACAAATTCCTATAGAAGATTTACGAGAGATTTCAACACTATGGTAGGCCCAAAAACTAAAATTCCAAAAAATAATAGATTTTATTTGGACTCGAGAGGCAGAGAAAGCCATGAAACATATCAAAAATTTAATGAACTCATCACCTATTTTAAAACTCTAACATTTAAAAAAAAACATTTGAGGTAACCTGTGATTCATCAAGCAAAAAAAATTGTGGGTATTTTAAGCCAAGATAACCATCTAGTTGCCTTATACAGTGAGAAACAAAATGATTCTAAATAAAGATATTTCTTATGTGATAGAGAGTTTTCCATGATCATTCGAAAACTTAAACTCTAGAGACATTATCTCTCACATAAAGAGTTCATACTTAACACAGACTACCAAGAACTAAATTTTATTAAAACCTCGAAGAAACTAAATCGTTGACATGTAAAATGGGTGCATTAACTCTAAGATTATACATATACTTTTGAGCATAAACCAGAGGTAGATAATAAGCCAACACATGTATTTTCTAGATCTTATAATTACATTTTTAGTGTTTCAAATACCTGGTTTTAAAAGCATGAAAGATCATAATTAGATGTGCACTGATTTTTATTCTATCTTTTTAGATCAAGATTCCAAGCCAATAATATTTAATAACTATTTAAAGATTATTGATGGTTAGCTTTGTAAAGTTAAGATGTTATGTATCCCTAGAACCTCCATAAGATATTTCCTTATCATAAAACATCATTATAGAGGAATTGCTAGACAATTTGTGTAAATTAAAAAACCTAAGATTTAGTAGAAATATTTTATTGTCCATATATAAGTATGGGTGTTGCATGACTTATAGCCCAATATTATACTTGTATTTAAGTTTAATCATCAAATAAAAGAGAAGGTCCTTAAACACCTATACTTACTCTTTTTTGGCTGAGGAAAGACATCTCTGTGGACTATATTTTAGGCTTACACAAAACACCTAGAAGTCTTGATGGTATTCTTGTAATTTTGTACATGTTTTCCAAAATGTTACATTTTATGCCTTCCTCCAAAATAAATGATGCTTCTCATATAGCCAAACTAATCTTTAGAGAATTTCTGAGATTTAAGGAAATTTCTTTGACCATTGTTTCTAATAGGGATGTTGAATTTATGTCCTAATTTGGGAAGACCTTGTGGAAACTAATGAAATCATAATTAAAATTTTTCTAAACTTTTCACCCTCAACTGATGACCAAATTGAATTGACTAATGAAACCTTAGAAAATTTTTTGAGGACTTTTGTTGTTACAAACATAAAAATTTGGGATTTATAAGAATACCATATCTAGGATAACAAATAAAATACCATTTGAAAGCCTATGTGTATAATCCAAAGGCACTAATTGCTTTGAATAACACACCTACTCATGCATTTTCTTATTATGCAGTTATATTTGGTTGAGATTTCTAAAATGCACCTACTTATGCATTTTTTTATTCTGCATTTATATTGGCATGAGATTTTTATAGCCTTCATGAAGACACAAGAAAATAAGTAGTTGCAAAATAGTAAGTATGCTGAATAAAAGAACAAAGATAAAACTTTTAGGGAATGTGGGATAGGTGATTATGTACTGGTACAAGTTCACTCTAATAGATTGTTTTCTTTTAAGTATAAAAAGTTACAAATGAGAGCAAGTGGGGAATTTAAAATTATTAGAAAACTTTGTACCAAGCATATGTTATTGAATTGTTCTCTAGAAAGTTTATTGATCTTATTATTAATGTGGAAAACTTAGTTTTTTTTAAGGAGTTACCCAACCGCTAAATTTTCAAGATAATATTATTGTAAGACAAGATCAAATTCATTTACAGGCAGTTATCCAAACAAAATTTATTTGAAGTGGAGAACATCATTATAGTTGATGCAATTTCAAATAGAGATACTACTTAAAGATTCCCAATTAGGTGGAAGAACAAGCCACCAAGTGAGGATGTTTGGCTAAATTAAGATGAACTTCATTTGTTTGCATTTAATATGTTAGAAGACAACTTTGACCCTAACACTTTGATATGAGATCTTTGGGGTCTGATGGAAATAATATGGCACATCATGGTGTTCAAAGGTGAAGCTCATAAGCACGAAAGATGGACCCACTACTTGAGCTCAATTTAAGTGGGTTGCACGCAACCAACATGTCTAATTACAAGAGGAAAATAAAAAAAACAAATTCATAAAGAATTGTGTCCCTTTTATGTGTGTGTGTTCTATGAAGTCATGTATTTATTTGTATAAGCTTATGTTTTATTGATTTTGGTTGTTTGGTGTACTTTAAAGTGCTTTTAAGAGATCTTGAGTGCACCAAATAAAATATGGAGAGATGTGAGGGCCGACCACGTAATTATTGAGTGTTTATAAATGACCATATGGGAACTAGGGTGGTAGTTATTGATAGTTTAGATAATTTCTAAGTAGTTCCAAAAAAATAGGCATCCCCCCCTATTTCCATTTGAATGTAAACTCTATTTATAAATATTATGGAATGAAAGTAAGGAATTTCTGTTAAAACTTCTGAAAAATTGTGTGGTGAACTCAAATTAAAGAGTGGCTTGGTGGCTTCCTCTAAATATGTTTTTTGGTGGCCATTACCACTCACTGAATTAAAGTGAGTTTATTGATCTATTTTGCTTCCTAGGTATATATATTTTCTTTGATTTCGCTTTGGTAGAATGTTTATGTGGTTGAATATAATTTTTTATTAATTTAGTACCATTTTCATCATATAAATATGACTTTAATTACCTTTACAAGAGTTGGCCAGTATTAGCCTTAACTCTACCTAGTTAAAATTTTTGCTTTGTTTGGTTGATCTAACCCCTTAAATTGTTTATATGGTGAACCCAAAACCCAAAATAAAACCCTTGTTGTTTTTTGTTCAATTTTGGGGTTATGTCCTTTTACTTCGTGTCGGCACTATTTTTGGTGTGGGGTTTGCCCGTAAGAAGTTGTCGGTCATCGGAATTGAAATCCCGTTGCCCGCTTCGGAAGGACGTTTTAAAAAATTTAGTTTTGAAAAAGATGAAGTCAAACTGACCCCATAATTTTCATAGTTTAGATGAAAGAGCGCTTTACCTCAAATCCTGTATCTATCCCGAAGGATGAACAAAAGAATTGAGGGTGAGGTTCGATCAAATAAACTAGAGAAAGTTATGACATCCGTTTGGTCTGCGAAAC
>NW_018221809.1:22528-25183 GCF_001263595.1 Phalaenopsis equestris
ATCAATTTTGGGTATTTTGGCAAAATTTGGGAATTTTAGCCAAATTTGGGTCCCAAGGGTAGTTAGGTAATTTGGAGGTGCCTAGGAGCAAAAGACCAAGTTAGGCATTTCACATAGAATTGGATAGATATCCATTCTAAATGAACCATGGATTAATGTATTGTGAAGATATGGTGAACCCTAGTTCCAAGTCAACACCCAGGGTCAATTCTAAAGCCAAGTAATCCTATAAAAACTCTTCTTGAATTCTCTCATAATGATCTTACCTACTAAATGCTAGAGGTTAAGATCAATATGTGGAATTTCAAGTTGAGTAAAAAGAAAGGCTTTGAATTTCTAATAATGAGGGTACCTTTTCTAGTTTTCTAAGACTAGTCAATAGGAAAGTCCTATGGCTAGACCTAGGCTACTGTAGAAGTTTCTAGACCTCAACCAAAAGTGAGGTCAACACTTCGAAATTCGAAAAAAATTCCAAAAATTATAAAAAATTTTAAAAAGAAACTTTTGTATTTCTACTATCATTTTTAGGTAAAATTTGGAAAATCCCCCATGAACTTTAAAATTTTAAGCAACATTCCCAAACTTGGTCTGTTTTGTCTAATAGTATCTTTGTTGTCATATCTACCTTAATTTCCTATTTTAACCCTTCCAATTACTTTCAAACTCTCTAGAAAATTTCTGAACTTTATCTTAAAATTCTTACTGGAGTTCCATAGAAATAATTGAACTTCCCACATCAAAAGACATCACTCATAATCTAGATAATTGGAAAAAATATCTTTATTCTAATGACCCCTCATCTCATAATGATTTACTTAATCAAAACATAAGGATCAATTAAAATTAAACATTTCCCTTAGCATAGACCCTTACAATAATTCAAAAAGTACTCAGTCATTGAAACCACTATGGGCTAGCTTTCGTGTTGACTTATATGGTATCACAACACCCTCCTTTCCAAGGAGAATGCCTTTCTAAACCTCCACGATGCAAACTTTATTCCTCTGCCTCTACGAGGTGAGTTCTGAATCTTTCTTCTCTCAAGATAAAGCAGTGATTAGGTGATTGTCACTAACACGAATCTTCTCAGACATGATCGCTATCATGAGAGAAAGCTGAACACCATTGAGCATCAAAGTTGACTTAGCGAGAGAGAGAGAGAGAGAAAGAGAGACATGAGAGAGAGAGAGAGAGAGAGAGAGAGGATGTGATGGATATTATGCAAGTTAATTTATAGGACACTCTAGCGGACCATCGACAAAGCATCACATCAATTATGTATTATTTCAAATTAATATGTTAAATAATTTTAAGATAATGAACCCTTTTTTATATTACTATCCTTCAAAATATGAGAATCTAGGAAATACATATATACACATCATTATAACACGTGATACCAAGTCATCCATATGATTTGGTAAACTTGGCCCAAGCACCAGTCGTGGTCCAAGAGGTTCTTACAATTAGTTTGTCATATTCAAGTCAACTCACTCGACATAGGGAGAAAAATTTACGTCAGGGAGGTTATTTAAAGGGTATTGGGGGGTTATATCTGTGTTATATGCTCTGCAACCTACTTCTAACCTACAAATATAAGAAAACAGAATCGCGAAGCTAACTAGAAGGTTCAGGTAGGTTACAGGGAGGTTACTGGGGGTATACCGCAGATATAACCCCCAATACCCTCTGTATAACCTCCCCGACGTATGCAGCGTTGCGTACGTCTTCGGTACGCACATTTTTCTCCAACATAGGGCCCTTACAACAGATGACTAGGCCTAGTGAGTGCGGCTTAACGACTAACTCATTAGAATAGATGGGTTGTGTTAATTAGAAAACTTGTAGCTTTCCTAAGAAACTCTTTCCAATATTTTTTGTTCAAGCCTTAATACTGAGGGTTGTTAACTCCAAACCTTAGCTTCAAGGCAATGATGGATTATGCATGTAGACCAAATTGGGTGTCTTGGGCAACACTATCCAAAATGTGGCCTATGGAGTCTGCCACCCACATAACTATTCCCATGAATTGGACACTA
This sequence comes from Phalaenopsis equestris, assembly GCF_001263595.1. Classification (NCBI taxonomy): domain Eukaryota; kingdom Viridiplantae; phylum Streptophyta; class Magnoliopsida; order Asparagales; family Orchidaceae; genus Phalaenopsis; species Phalaenopsis equestris. Next base: position 24,568 of record NW_018221809.1, read on the forward strand.
TGACAAAAGCCTTTTCTCTATAGGAATACACCTATTTGAGATTTTTTCTCCATTCTCTCTATATAAATAGAGGGTCAAATAGTAAAAAGAGGGCAGGCTAGGCATTCTGAGAAGCCACGCCTCTTATAGTTACATTGATGAAATGAGGTTTTTTTTACCCTCTGAATAATTTTTTTTTTCTCATTTAGTACTTTAAGGTCACTCGCGAGAAAATCTAAAAAAAAAATCATAGCTAAAATCTATCTTTTATTATTTAATAACATGCTACTCAATGTTTTAAGCAATATAAAATATAACGCTTATTTCAATGTTCCATCACCTATACTATTTTTCTAACTCTAATGATTCTAAATATTTCATATGCTTTGCTTTTCCTTCTTAATTAAAAAGTAATCATAAATTGTAAATTTTGGTCTTTTATTCGTTTTTTTTTTTGGGTATATTTGAAATTGTTTAAAATTTTAGTAATAGATAATAAATAATAAAAATTAATTGTTGATTGGATTGTTAAAAAAGAATAAAGTACATATAAACTCGCTAAAATTATTTAAGTTCTTCTCAACAAGATGATCTTTCAATTATTACCTTAAAGATATATATATATATATATCAATTT
>NW_018221809.1:25194-27277 GCF_001263595.1 Phalaenopsis equestris
TATATATATATAAAGTACATATTTGCTAAAAGAAGCCCTTCTTTCTCTAATAGTGCCACTCTGATCCATCCATCGAAAGCAGATTAGCGCACCATCTTCTGGTTCGCAGCAGGGCGTCTCAATGGACATGGCATTTCATCAAACAGGCGGTACCGTCGCCGCCTGCTGCATTTCTCCTGCTGCGGCCGACACCTGGTTTCTCCCCTCACCGAAAGCCTCCCTCGCTCTCCATATCCATCTCGCTGCCGCTTCCCCATATTCATACAGATGCAGCACAATGTGTACCCCTATCCCCGCAATTATTCCATTCGAGATCGAAAATGTCAGCGGCATCAATATCATCGTCAGAAAAGCCGGCACCGCCTCCTTTGCCTCCCCCCACTCAATCTCCTTAATCAACTTCATCATCATCATCCCCACCATCACCAGCGCTGGCCCCACTGCCCAACTCGGCACACTCATCAATACCGGCCCAAAAAATATCGCCATCACAAAACACGCCGCGGTCGTCACCGCTGTCAAACCACTTCTCCCTCCTTCCTTTATACCTGCCGTCGACTCTATGTACGTGGTAACCGTCGTCGTCCCCAACGCCGCTGCCACGATCGTGGAGCCGCCGTCTACCAAAAATGCCCAATACTCCCCTTCGAATCCCCCATTTTCGTCCGTGAACCCCGCGTACTCCGCCATCGAGTACATCGACCCTGTTGTGTCGAGAATGTCCACGTACAGAAGGGTAAGCAGCGGGACCCAAGCTGCCCGCTTTTTCAGCCCGGTGAAATCCACCATCCCAGCAGTGTGCTTTATTTTATGCAAGTCGACCATACGGCGGAAGTAGGCGTAGGTCACATCTCCGACGGGGGTGCGAGGGAAAATCGTGACTTGGGTCCCGCGAAACCATGAGACTACGGTCACGAATAAGATGCCGTAAATTATCCCACCTTTTACCCCACGTGCGAGGCAGAAGGCAGTGAGCACGAACCCGGCCGCACCGAGCCAGAAAGAGGGGCGCTCGAGCGCGCCAGCGGAGAGGGTCACAAGCGTCGATGTGCTCGGCCCTACGAGCCCGACGCCCTGGCCAGCTTGGAGGCCGGTGAAGGCGAGGAAAAGACCGATGCCTGCTGCGGAAGCCAGGCGGATACCTCGCGGTATCAGACGGGCTAGGCGGCCGCGGAGGCCTAGCGCGGAGATGGCGAGGAAGACCGCGCCTTCCAGCATGACTGCGGCGAGTGCTTCTCCGTAGGTAAGCGGGCCGGTGCCGTGAAAGCCCACCATATTGTAGGTGAAAAATGCGTTGGCGCCCATTCCGGTGGCGAGAGCGAAGGGGAGATTCGCAACGACACCCATAACAAGGGAACCAATAGCGGCGGCAGCAGCGGTCGCGACAACGAGGTCACCTTTGGTTTCCGCGAGGCAACGATCGTAGCCCGGGTTAGGCCGCAGTCGGCAATCCGGGTGGAACCCGGGGTGGGCGAGCTGGTCGGTTGTACAGTCGTGGACCGTGCACGGCCCGCCAGAGTCGACGAGGATAGAGGAGTTGACGGAGATGATGTAGGCCATGGTAAGGAAGGTGGCTAGGCCGGAGCGGAGCTCTTTGGTGAACGTCGTCTTTCTGGCATCGAGCTTGAAGTGGCAACCCAGTCGGCTTTTTGAGACAGTACAGTTCAGCCCGCCTTCCAGCCGCTGCCAAGCCTCCGCCACCCTCGAGCAAGTTCCCTTTCCCATTGCTCCTTCCTTACTCTCCTTATGACGTCTCTATTCTCTTCTGTTGAATCGTCTGCGGATAGATTTCCTTTAATATGTGCCTATATATACTTGGAAAAAAGTTTAAAAGCAAATGTACCTATGAATTTCTTGTATTAATTGCTTGGTCGGGTTCACAATAGCACCATAAATAATGCCTAGTATGGGAAAATTTATTGCCTGAGTCCAATTAGCGGAAGCCAAGTGGAATTGAGTCCTACTGCATATTAAAATTCAAAAAAACTAAATTAACGTGACCCCGCCCAAATTACCGCGGAATAAATTTAAAAGATTTTTTTTTTTCGTGGAACCCGGCCAGAATTTAGCCCGTCGGAATGCC
>NW_018221809.1:27300-38714 GCF_001263595.1 Phalaenopsis equestris
GCCGAAACAAACAAAATGTCACTTTATGCTAGATTTCGTCCCTACATTTTTATTCTTCTACGATTTTGGAGCGTTTCTTCTTCATTTTTGTTCTCCTGCATTTTCGTCGAAAGAGGCAAAATGTCATTTTGTTCTTCGGAATTTTGTCGTTTCACATTTGGAGTTCTTCCACCTCTTCGGCTGCTTCGGGCGTTCTCCATTCAGCCGGCAGCGGTTTCTCTTCTCCATACGGCGGTTTCTATTCGACGGTAGTGCTTCTCCATTCGACTATTGTAAATGAAAAGTCGGTTTCGAAATACTTATTATAAGTGTTAGTTCTCAATTGTTCGGCAACAACAAGTCATTTTTGTCTTTTTTTCATTAGCACACAAAATGGAAGGTGACAACAGTCTCAAAAGAAAAAGCTAGCGGTCTCCCGAAGTCGTTGAGGTAATATGCTATAATGTTTATTTTAGAGAAAATTTTGAGGTTATAGTCTTATTATATTTGTGTTATAGTTCTGTTATATTCGTGTTATTGTGTGTTATTGTATGTTATAGATGTGTTAATGTTGTGTTATGTTGTTATAAATGTATTAGAGATGTGTTATAAATGTATTATTGTTGTGCTATGTTATTATAATTGTGTTATGTTATTATAATTGTGTTATGCATATGTTATAAATGTGTTATAGATGTGTTATGGATGTGTTATTGTGTGTTATTGTATGTTATATATGTGTTATTGTCTATTATTGTTATGTTATGTTGTTATAATTGTGATATATGTGTTATACATGTATTATTATGTGTTATTGTTGTGTTATGTTAATATTATTGTGTTATAGATGTGTTATAGATGTGTTATTGTGTGTTATTGTTATGTTATGTTAATAACACAATCATGATGCAATGATAACACTAGCATGACACACAATAACACAACAATAATATAACAATAACACAATGATAACACAATCATAATACTTTATATCACTACAATAATACAATAATAACACAATATAAAACAACTGTCACACAACTATAATACAAATATAACACAACAATAATACATAATAACTCATCTGTAACACAACAATATAACACATGTAACTTGACAATAACTTATCTATAACACAACAATAACTCACATATAACACAACAATAACTCATCAGTAATACAACAATAACTGGATGATAACACTCATATAACACAACAATAACTCATCTGTAACATGACAATAACTCATCTGTAACATGACAATAACTCATCATGACAATAACTCATCTGTATCACAACAATAACTCATCTGTAACACAACAATAGCTGAACGATAACATGCATATAACACAACAATAACACATATGTAACACATCTATAGCACATTTGTTATCTGAAAATATGTGAATTAGGAATGTTATCTATAAACTAATATTTCCTTCCTTATGTTTGTTGGTGTAGGTATATAAACACAAGAACATTCAATTGTAGATGTCGTCCTTCCGTAGTCAGAGGAGCACTCGATACTATTTGACACATTGTACCTGAGGAGACCATGAATTTTTTAAGAGAAATAAATGTCAGTCAGTTTTTTGACATGCTTACTTATCCCTAAGATAATGTGTTGACTCTGCATATCATGGGATTTTGGAATAATGAAAGAAGAACTTTTGTGATATTTTGTGATGGGTGGGAAGTTGATAAAACTCAACCCGACCATGTTGCATTGTTATTAGGCATGCCTAACAGAGGAGAATCAGTTAGTTGGAGGAAAACTCCCTCATCTCGTGTAGATGCGAGAGCAATAAAGGAAGATGTGACTAAGTTTTCAAAAGATTCTTCCACTCCTTTTGAGAAAATATTTCTTAAGTTCTTACTAACAAATTTATCCTTTCCCTCGAGCAATTTCGGTGTGCCTTGCATGACTTTTTACATTTGGGGAGAACATACAAACTTTCTCTTCGTTTAACTGGTCTGCTGTCATATGTGATTACATGATTAATCAAATGAACTTTGTTGTGATCAAAATAAGGCAAAATCAAAGAGAATTTACCTATTCATATCGAAAGAGTAAGTCCAAAGATGTGAAAAGGAAAAGGAGTAGAATTAATGAGAATTTACCTGTTCATATGGAAGAGCCCGTTGAAGTTCTTGTTGCTCGGGATCTTCCTGGCTCTTTGTCCCCTTCTCAATCATTGTGTCTCATGTTTCTTTGAAATCCTCTTCGGAATCACACTTGCTCATGTATTTGTAGAAGAGATTGCCCACACTTTTGACACTAACATCACAATGAACTTTTGAAGGAAATTTCTTCTACATATGTCATTGGCATAATCTGTGTCGTGTTTGTGGAAGACAAAATTCAATGGCTTGCGCCATCGCTTGATCCTGATCCGTGAAAATTGTTGTTGTATGCTTGTCACCCATTATTTGGATAAATGCCTTGAATAATCATATAAAGGAATCAATGGTCTCATCAGATAAAAAAACTACTCCAAAGAGGACGTTTTGTCAATGGTGGTTCACCTCCACGAAAGGAGCGCAACATAAATTGTACTTATTTAATCTAAAGCCTGTATTAAATATTATCACATCCCCAAAGCAATCATAATCAAGTCTCGATAACTTGTCTCTCCAAATAAAGCTTCTGAGTCTTCCACACTCATCAGTTTCAAAATCCCAGACAAACACGATATCCTTAGCTTGTTTCTCTATAAACAACTGAATTAGAGAATAGACATACCCTTGTTTTTTTCTTTTCTTTCTCTCTTTTTGAATAAAATTGTATGCATCTCTCTTTGTACATTCAAGGTTCTCCACCCCCCAACCTCTGTGGCCATAAGGTTATATGCATATGTTGCTCGAATCTCTGATCATGTCATCGATCTCAGCAAATCTGCATTGAACTCACTTATTTTTCTACTAGAACGCAAAAGATGCTTATCACCACTTTCAGCAAGACAGTGGTTATGACTTTCAATGAATTTCTTAACTGTCCAATTTTCTTCAACATCAATGTCATATCTAACCATGACTTAACATCCAGTCCTTGTGTCAGCTTTTTTGAACTTCATAGTATCTGTCGGATTTGACTCCTTCTTTTGGCCAGCCTTTCCACAAATAAAATCTTTGGTTTTAATCTTCTTAGTGTTTGACCAATAACAGCTATGGTCTTTCCTAACATAAAATCCTACGTGAAGAGCATAGACACAGTAGCTTTCATAAGCTTCATTTCAATGTGTGCAACTGTGCGAAGAAACCTCTCTGTGATTGGATCATTACACATATTTCTACATTGCACATTACCACACCAATTTAACGATGATCAGATAGATATAACACAACAATAAGGTAATAATAATACAACAATAACACAAAAATAACATGTCAATATTACAACAAAAATATGGCAATAATAAAAATAGAATATAGTAATATTATTACCTAAACAAAACAATGCTAGCTGTGATGACCATGGCTTAGTCAATTTCAATGGATTTGGTCAAGTTTGGGGCTTGGATTAAAATTTGGGCTTTTGGTTTGAACTTGGGTATAGGTTGGGCTTGGGTTAAAATGTTGGTCAAATGATTGGCCAAATTGATGTGTATGATTGTCATGAGAAGTTTGGAAAAGGAATTGGGTGATTTTGAATTGATTTTGAAGTTCAATTTAGTGGATTTTGACTTATGTTCAATTTTGGGCCACTTGGGCTAGACTTGGGTTTGGATTGGGCTAGGGGTTGGATTTGGCTCAATTGATGGCTCAATTTGGTTTAAGGGATTGTGATGAAGAGTTTTGGATATCAATTGGGTTAAAATTACGGAGTTATGAGGTTCAGTTTGGTGACATTTGGATTTTAGGGTAAACTCAGGGTTTTTTGTCAAAAAATGGTCAAATTGGACTTCATGAGTGTCAAAAATGGTTTTAGGAGTGCCTAAAATAATTTTGGAGGTTTTGGGAAAATTTGGGCTCCTAAGGGCATTTTGGCAAAGTTAGGGGTATTTTAGGAATTTTGAAAATTTTGGAATGTTTTGGCAATTTGAGTGACTTAAAAGCGTTTGAGATGATTTTTGGACAAATTTGGGTAGTTTGGGTAATTTGGGAAAATTTAGGGTTTCAGGGGCAATTTGGTAGTTTTGAGGAAGTTTGGGGGCAAAAGGCTAAATTGGGTATTTATGTAGGATGAGATCAATTGAGGATGCTAATCATAAAATTACCCTTCTTTTTGAGCCATGAGACCAACGGAACTCCCATTTTGGATCCTCCATGTGCTGGTCTTAGCCAAACCCTAGCCTAGGGCTAATGGTTTAGGGGACCATCCACATGAGTTTCCAAAAGAATAAGGGATCAAGCTAATAAGGGATCAAGATCAAGCTAGACATCACTAAGTTAAGAGTTGAGGTTGTGAGTGCAAGTGAGGGGTATCAAGTGTGTGTGCAAGATTGACCAAGACCACACCACCAAGGGCTGGCCCTTAGGCCAAACAATCCTAAGGAGACTCCTCTTGAGCTCTACCATATTGGCTCCACCTACTAAGTGCTAGAGTTTAAAACCAACATGTGGAACTTCAAGATGAGAAAAGAAGAGTTCTTAGAATCTCTAATAGCGAGGGTTCCTTTACTAGTCTTCTAGGAATAGTCAATAGGAAAACCCTATGGCTAGATTCTAGGTTTCTAAGGAAGAGACTAAACCTCAACCAAAAGTGAGGTAAAAAATTATAAGTATGTAAGAATGAAAAGGTACAAAGTTAGACTTCATTAAGTGCATAGATATCCAATGGATAGTCAGAGCAGTCAGGGCTTAATATATAAAGAGTATTAACTAAAGGGAAGAAGAAACTAAAAAACAAAAACATAGCATCAAATGTTTGGGTATTATGCGGGTCAAAAGGTTTATGGCTTTTTTTCCTTAAAATAAAATACCTTAAGTGTTTGCTCAAATGTAAGTTTGGATGGCTACAATAAAGTCAGTGATAAAGAAATTAAATCAGAAAAATATAATGGGGGAAAGAGTTTGAAGAAGGTAAAGAATAAGAGGAGGAAATGGTATGTGCAAAAGGAGATAGGAGAGTATTAACATGTATTTATATGAATTTGTTTTATTATAAACTATGTCTTTAATTGAACAAATAATTGTAATCTTATTCATTTTATATATATTTGGATGGTAATTTATACGTATAATAATTTACTCATGTTAGTTAATTTATTATGATATTTTGATAACTAATTATAATACTTCAGAAAATGTGGATTTTCTATTTATGTATGTTATATATGAAAGAAATGAAAAATAATTAGCATTATATATTACTTTTAAACTTCTTATAAGATATTTTAGTAGAATTTTGGTAGAAACTCCATTGTTATCATTGTTATAAGATGATCTAATGGTGAAATATAAGCTAAACAAAATTTTTCTCTTTTTCCTGTGGCAAATTTCCTAGTGAAAATGTTAGTCAATATTTCTCGATAAACAAAAAACTTTTCCTAGCAAATCTTACCTTTTGGTTGGCTATTTGATATTCTTATCTATCGATTGTTCTCTGCTTACTTGTGGAACAAATTTTACTAAAAATTCACATGTGACACTTTAAGTTAGAAATTTTATTTGTTCAAATTTATTTCTAATCAAGGGATTACTGTGAGAAAAATATAATTAAAAATATAAAAAAAAATATTTTGGTGGAACCTCAAGAATTTGAAAATGCTATAGAAAAAATGAGAGTATTTTTTTATAATGTTCATTGATCATGCAAACTTATGCTAGCATAAGATAAAATTTCTTTTTATGTTATATTCAAAAGGAGACATTCTCATCTATCTTTTTTTATCCACTCTAACTTGTTTTTCAATATGCATGTATAAATATGGGTGTGAATCTTTTCAAATTACATAACTCTTTTGTATGGGAATTTAAAGCTATTATATATTTATTTTACCATTAAGTGTTGACAACCTTCATTGATTCATTGTTTGATGTCACCAAATTAAAATTTGAGATAGAGGACTTTTATTTCCTACATTCTTATCTTTTAAAGAATTTATTATTATATTCCCTTCAATTTATATATCTTAATCTTTGTCATTGAAAATAAAATTATATCAATGTTGGTTGCATAATTTAGATTGCCATTTCCTTATAGATTTTAACTTAGCTTTGTCTTTATCAATTTCTTTTTTTATTCAAACTTTTTTTTTATCTTCAAGACATGTTACTGTCTTTAAGCTATATGAGATGTTTGTAATGCATTGTAGTAGAACTATTGGCCACCCTCATATTGTAAATATTTTTTTGGATGAAATAAAATTTCCTATGGAATTACAAAAAAAAAAAACTAAAATAGATGCAAGTAGTAGACCTAATAGAATAAGAATATAAATATTTAAACTCTTAGAAGACCATAAATCTTTCTTCACAAAACTAAAAAAAGTATCTAAAAATTATCATCAATCATTTAGAATTCAACTATTCTTTACTAGAAGCATACATCATAGTAGAAAATTCTATGAACTAAGCATACATATGAACAATTCTCATATTTGACTATATGTAAACTAACATATAAACATCTATAATAATATTAATTATGGATCATTTAATGTTATCTTGAAAAACTCAAATACTTTTGGTTAAAAGCATGCAACAAAGAAAAAAAATTGATGAATTAAACTTACATAAAAACAAGTCTATTATTTAATTATATGTAAAGTAATTTATAAACTTCTAAAATAATAGTAATTAGGGAATATTTAATCTCATCCATACTCTAATATGAGATGCATGCTTTATCTCAAATATTTTTAATACTCTTAAAAATAAACTAAAAATAAATAAAGTTATGCATGTAATTATTATATTTTGAAGCTTAAAATAAACCATGAATTTAAAATTTAGTTGTGTTGACCACATTTCTATTAACACTATTCACTAAAAGGGATGTTTGCACTTTTTCCATTTTTATATCCAAGGGAAAGTGTGAAGCTAACTTGGACTATCGTTCACATGGGGTAGTTAATTGGTTACATGAATAAGCTTGTGTAGACTTTCTAAAAGTCAAAATAAAAGTTATAAAGTGGTTTTGAATGGATAATATAAAATTCTATGATATTGCATTTAATGTTTGATGAGGAAATATAAAAATACTATAGGTGGATATCTCAAGATAAAAAACTTTACTCATATACTAATTAAAGTATATGCCACACAATAAAAGCAAAATTATTGTAAAATATTTTATCTCTTCATATAAAATTAATTTTAATAAAAACACAATATATAAAAAAATTGATTTCAATAGCAAATGAGGAGATGATTATTAAAATAACATAAATGAAACAAATATATAGTTATTTATCTTATTTCATACATTTGACAAGTTAACATACGATATGTTTCTTAAAATAAAAATCATTTATCCACACAAAATGACTATTTAAGGTAAGTATTATAAAGATTACAATAATTTTTATCATATCAAATTTCACAAGATTAAGCCACTCTGCAAATAATATAAATATTTGAGTGTATTGCAAAGTAATATATATACATATATATATATATATATTGATGAAGGAGTTTCTTATAACTCCCTACATGTTGAAGTAATAAGCTAGTATAGACATCAGATTTGAAACTGGGGACTCTTTTTTGGTTCAATACAAGAACCCAAGAACTCCCCCAAAAAGACTAGGAACCGACTAGGGAAAGGGGGGAAACTACAATGACTCAACAAAGAAAGAAAAGGAATGTAAAATTGCATCTGCACCAATTGTAGTCATGCGTCCATATAGGCAATTCTGAAGTGGGGAACTTCTAGAGTATCTCCATGCAGCAGATAATGGAGAGCTGGTGGGGGGTTGACAGCAACCTCAGTCTTTTTAGAATGTGATCCAAGCTGGGCCAACCAGTTTGCAGGCTGATTTCCTTCCCTATAGATGAAAGTGAACTGGATTTGTAACTTGCTACTAAGATCTCAGATTTTATTTATCCAGCATGAGTTATGCCAGGGAGCTCCCTCCTCATGATTTAAAAGGTAAAGAATTAAAGCAGTGTCCACTTCCAGCCAAAGCTTATTCCAATTAGCCTTAGTGGCAAGATTAATTGCCCAATACACAACAATGAGTTCAGTCTCAGCGGCATCAGAGGCCATAAATGGGGTGTATAAATACAACAGGCCCTGACCCAAATGATTTCTGTAAATATCTCCCACTCTAGCTCCATTTTTTGTAAGGCTTCCATCAGTGTTAATCTTCGCAATGGGATGTTTTGGGGTTTTCCAGTAGACTCTGATAACTTGAATAGGTTCAGAATTGATAGGTGGACAGGAATTGGAAATTTTAGGGAATTGTTTCCAATTGATCATCTTATGAAGATAAGATAAAGAGTTTCTAGTAGTTTTCCCAACATTTGGATTGACATCTTCAAACTTGACCTTGTTTCTTTCCATCCAGATAAACCAGGCAATAGTAAAAGGAATAGTAGCATACTTTCTCTTTTGCCAGAACAACCAGCACTTGACAAGCCTATACTAAGTGAAATCTTTCTCATCAATGATCAACTGATTCAAAATTTGTTTCCAAACCAGTTGAGCAAAGTTACATTCAAAGAATAAGTGATTCAAAGTTTCCTCCTCCTTCTTACATAACTAGCATTTAAAGGGACCCCTCAATCCCTTCAGCATGAGAATGTCATCTGTAGGGATCATTTTATGAAATATTCTCCAGCAGAGAAAAGACATAGAAGGGGATAGGAATTTGTTCCAAATAATGTCTCCCCAGGGTGTTTGCTCCCAACTGAAACTTTTGGAGTATATGGCTTTGGTAAGGCTTTGATGGGAAGTAGTCTGCCAGAAGACTTTATCAGTTGTACTTCTGTTGAACTTTATACTGGCCACTTTAATAATAGAGTGAGGTTGCAGGAGATTAGATACCTTAGATGGGGCCCACTCATCACCATTCCAGCGATCAGCCACTTTCAAATCACTATTGTAGACATTGGTAATGGGGGATAACCAATCTTTAGGACACCAATTGTCAAGCCAAAACCTGATATCACCTTTGCTCAATTCCTAACTATAAGTGGTTTCAGCAATATGTCTGATTTTCAGCATTTTCACCCATATTTTAGAATCTCCAGTTTTCCTTGGGACCAGTGTGGGGTGCTGATCTTTGCAATACTTACCCCACATGAATTTTTCCCACAGAGAGTTTTGAATTCTAAACTTAATCCAGAGTTTACAAAAATTAATTTGAAGGAGTGATCAAGATCCTTAAAGCCAATACCCCCAGCAATTTGAGGTTTAGCAGCTTTTCTCCAAGAAGCCCAATGCGTTTGCTGTCTTCGGCCTGACCACAAAAATTTATTAAAAATTCTTTCCAGCTGGGTTTTTGTACTTTTCTTAAAGGCAGTCATTTGCAGTATATAAGATGGGAAGGTAGTGATAATGCTCTTTAACAAAGTAATTCTTCCCCCATTAGATAAACAAGTCTGTGTCCACCATTGAGAAGACTTGAAATTTTGTTCAAAACCTCATCAAATTGAATTTGTTTGGTTCTACCAGTGATAAGAAGCACCTCTAGGTACTTAATTGGGAGTTGAGAAATTGCAAAACCAGTGTATTCAGATGCCCAATGTTTGTGAGTAGAGAAGGCATGTTTATAGAAGACTATCTGACACTTTGCTTGATTGAAGGACATTCCTGAGTGAACTTGAAATTTTTGTAGTGTCTCGAAGACTTTTCTGATAGCATTCTTGCTGGCTATGGAGAATACCATTATGTCATCAGCATACAGTAAATGGGTAATGGCTATGTTGAATCTATGATGTCTATTGTGACTGTGATTCAGAAGAGCTTCATCAAGAATTCTAGATAAGTAATCAATAGCAAGTATAAAAATGGTGGGTGATAATGGATCCCCTTGCTCTAACCCTCTAGCAGCAGTGAATGAACCCCTCCCTTGCCCATTTATAAAAATAGAGTGTTCATTGTTATGTAGCCACTTCCTAATCAGGTGACAGAAATAAATGTTGAAACCTCTCGCAATTAGGACTTCCATTGTGAAATTCCAGGTTATGGTATCATATGCTTTCCTTAAGCCCAGATTATATACCATATTGCCCCCTCTACAAGTTTTGTTCAAGTCCTGTAATAATTCTTGAGCCAGAAGAGTGTTATCAATGATGGACCTACCTTTAACAAAGGCTGTATGATTGGGTTTAATTATGGAATCCAGGTGAGGTTGTAGCCTATTCACAATAATTTTTATGATGGTTTTACTAATGAAAGTTGTCAAACAGATAGGCCTAAAGTGGTTCCAATTCTGCTGTAAATTAGATTTAGGAATCAGTATAGTGGTGGAGACACAAAAATACTTTGGAAGATTATTGCTTTGGAAGAAGCTTGTTACTGTAGCAAGAACATCAGCCTTAATAATCTCCTAGGACTTCTTGTAAAATTCAGCAGTGAAGTCATCAGCGCCAGCAGATTTGTTGCTGTCTATGGAGCTGATTGCAATCCAAATTTCCTTTTTATTGGGGATATCTGTAAGCTTGAGGCTAGCAGTGTAGTTCAATTCAACAAGGAAATGTGCCTTCTCAATAGGGGGTCTGAAGTTATGATCCTGATTTATAGCATTTAGCAAATCTTTGTAATAACTTATGGCATCATTGACTATATCAGTATTATCATGTAACCCATTGACCATTGGTATTTTGAATAGCATGGACTGTATTGCACTTTCTTTTATATTTTATATAAGCATGAAAAAATCTGGTGTTTTTATCCCCATCAGTAAAAATATTCATAGCAGCCTTTTGTTTAAAGAATTTTTCCTGATAGAATTTTTCCTGATAATCAATGATAATCAATGGCACTAAGTAGGTTGTTCTGGGCAATCAATAATTTATTTTCCTCTACATTGTCAATCTATTCCTCTTACTCCAAAGTCTTGACTTCATCTTCTGCCTCTCGGACTTCGGCATGCACATTTCTAAAATTTTCCCAACTCCAATTTCTGAGGGCTTTGGCAATTTTGATTTACAGTAAACTTAACTTGATAAGGGGGTCAGGATGTGAAACTCCATTCCATAAGTTAGCAATGTACGTATTATCGGAAGGATGTGTGACCAAAGAAAAATATGTTGAGATTTTCATACATATTTTATATTATTTTTAATGATATTGCAAATTAAAGAAAGGTATTTTTGATGTTTTGTTGCTGGAATGTGGAAGGACCACTGAATGTTGTGATCAACTTTCTCACTAATGAGAAAGGAACATGGAAGATAAAACAACGAGAACGGAATGTGAAGATTTCAACTAGGCCACCAACGGTGAATTTTTCCCAAGACTACAAAACAAAATCTTCAGAAGTCCGTCGACGGCGCCCTCAAGGCCGCCGACGGCGAGATCGACGGGTGGGGCCCCTCCCGGA
>NW_018221809.1:40377-41928 GCF_001263595.1 Phalaenopsis equestris
ATGAACAATCAAGGAATAGAGAATGAACACCAACCTAGAACCCTAAGAGATTATGCAAATCCTACAGCAGATGAAATTCACTTATCTATCCAAAATCCTGATGTAGCTGCTAATTCATTTAAGCTTAAACCTTCTATTATCCAAATCATACAAAACAATCAATTTGGAGGTACACAAAGTGAAGATCCTAACTTACACCTCGCTAGGTTTTTAGAACTATGTGCTACTTTTAAATATGATAGAGTCTCAAACGATGTTGTTAGACTTCGACTTTTTCCTTTTTCACTGAGGGATAAGGCTAAGATGTGGTTAAACTCGTTAGCACCAGGATCTATTAGAACTTGGGGAGAACTATCACAGAAATTTCTATCCAAATATTTCCCTCCATCAAAGACTGCTAAACTAATTCTTAGGAAATGCCCTCATCATTCGTTACCAGACTGGTTAATAATTCAAGCTGTTTACAATGGATTAGTGGGATCTCTTAGATCGATTATAGATGTTGCGGCTCGTGGTTCTTTAATGTCAAAACCTTTTGATGAGGCTTATTAATTAATAGAAGAGATGGCTGCCAACAATTTTCAATGGCTCTCTTAGCAGGTAAATCCTAAAAGAGTAGCTAGTATCCATGATTTTGATGCAATATCTATGTTAACTTTGCATATTGCTGCAATATCAAAGAAATTAGATCATTATGGGATGAATTATTCTTCAACACCTCCTATGATGGAAGAAAATTCATCTGGGCAATTTGTGGATGTTCAACCTTCATATGAGACCTTAAATGCTATTAATAGACCCAACAACCCATATTCGAACTATTATAATCCAGGTTGGAAGAATCATCCAAATTTTAATTGAAATAACAATTCTTCTACAAATCAACAATGGGGAAACAACTCAGTGAACCTATTAGGAAAATCATCCAACCAAGGAAATGTTAACTATAGACCTTCTTATCCTCCAAGATTTAACAGTAATACTCAAATTAAGGAGAAGAAGTTGTCTATGAAAGAGCTGATATTAAACATGGGTCAACAATTACATAATCAAGGAAATCAATTACAGATTCAAGGAAATCAATTACAAAATCAAGGAACTGCTATTAAGAATATTGAAAACCAATTAGGGAATATCGCTACTGCGCTTGGTAACCGAACATTAGGAACTTTTCCGAGCACTGCGGAACCAAATCCTAAAGCTCAAGGAAAAGAACAAATCAAAGCGATTTAATTACGAAGTGAAAAAGAATTGGAGACAAGAGTGTAAAAAGAAATAGAAGCTTGAAAAGAGAAAGTGGATACCGAAAAAGAAAAAGATCATGAGTACCCAGATTCAGAATATCTATTTACACAAATGAAAATTATTGTGGAAAAACCTCCACCACCGTTTCCTCAAAGATTGAAGCACCACAAACAGATAAATAATTTTCCAAATTCTTAGAAATTCTTAAGAAGTTAACGGTGAATTGGTAAATCGTAGAAGTTTTAGAGCAAATGCCCAATTATGTGAAATTTATGAAAGATATTCTGAACAAGAAAAAGAAGTTCA
>NW_018221809.1:42321-42962 GCF_001263595.1 Phalaenopsis equestris
CCTATCATTTTAGGGAGACCATTTTTAGCTACTGGAAAAGCTATGATAGATGTTCAAAAAGGAAAATTAACTATGAGAGTTAATGATCAAGAAGTGACTTTTAACATTGTGAAATCTATGAAATACCCTGCTGTTTAAAGAGATAATGAATGTTTTTGCATGGAAATTATTGAAAATCTACTGAATGAACATTTTAAAGAACATTTTGATAATAAAAAGCATTTTAAAAAATAAGAGCATTTTGAAGAACAAATTGAAGAGAATGATGAAATTATTCTGGATAAATTAGAAAATGAAGAATTAGATTATGTTCAAGAAAGATTTGAGATGTTAGAAATCACAGAAAATGCTGATAAGAGCATATTTCCTTCAATTATACAACCACCGGAACTTGAGTTAATAACATTACCTAACCACTTGAAGTATGTGTTTTTGGGAGACTCATCTACATTACCTGTTATTATATCTTCAAAATTAGATGATCTGCAAGAGCAAAGACTGTTAGGTACATTGAAAAAATATAAGAAAGCTTTTGGTTGGACCTTAGCTGATATTAAAGGAATCAGTCCTTTGATCTGTATGCACAAAATTATATTGGATGAACAATATAAATCAAGAGTTGATCCACAAAGGAGATTAAA
>NW_018221809.1:43563-48687 GCF_001263595.1 Phalaenopsis equestris
TTTTAACTTAAATAAAAAAAATATAAAAGCCTACTTTTCTTTTCTTTTTTTTTTTTTTTTTTTGAAGGGTGAAATGAACAAATAGTATTCTATAGATTTATATCGTATTTCATTTTCATAAAACCAAACTATCCCTTGGGGAAATTAAAACTCTATTATTTTTATTATATGTTTTTCATAAACAATTATTCAAAAAGTCCTAAGAGTTGTTGATGTAATGAAATGATGGAAAGTTTATTTGCTATATAAAAATTTAACAATTAAGTTTGATTTGTCAAACTTAGTAAATAAATAATATTTATTAAAGCATAAATGATGAAAGAATTGGGAAAGATAATACAAATAATAAAAATGGACGATTTACTATATATATATATGTAATAAAATGCAAAACATTATCAAATATTTATGATAATGAATATTAGTAACTTAAATTTATGCAATTCTAAGTCAACATTTATATGCCATATCATATGTGCTTCCACATAAAAAATTTATCAATCCCTTAATAGTACCAGTCCCTTTCATTTTCACCAGATATTGTAGGAAGCCAACTATTACATAAGTATATATTAGATGATTTTTTAGAGGACTAGTCAGTTCGACTAGCTACAATAAGATTTAATATCAACATAATAATATTATAATATTGTGCAGATATGAAACACAATAATTAAATCACAGTAATATAGCTATAATATTTTAGTAGTATTTGTACGCTATTATGAAATTGCATAAATTAAATTTAACACATTAAAATTATAAAAAAAAAGATAAATACTAAAAACACAATATATGAGTATTTAAACAGGAGTTTATGTATCAATAAATCATGACTAAATATTTATGTAATTCATTATGAACTATAAAAAAATATTTTGTAATTGTATTTACATAATAGGAGTTCAATTAGCAACACCTGACCGATTATATAAATCCCACACTAATGAATATCCAATTAATTATAGATGCACTAATAAGAGTGTAAAGTACTTATTAACAACTTAATTGTAATCTAATTAGTCTAGATGGTGTTGTAATATAAGCAATCCCTTTATTAAAATTCTTTAATATTATCATCAATAATGATATTCATTTAAATTATCACCATTATGAGCACTTAGTGAAATTCACCCTTTCTCATTTGGATTTCTATGACACTTTTGAAGTGTTATAACTGCAAATGTTAAAACAAGGTGTTAGATATGAAAATGCATAAGAATTGTGTGGCGTGCATGTAAATTTAGCCTTTCTCAATTCGGAAAAATATTACATCAGGACTCATAACGGAGAGCTACGTGTGAAGCTTAATGGGATTGAAATAGTTAGAAATATCTCGCAGTGTTACAGGAATATCTATCTGTGTTTTTTGTAAAAAATGAATTGTTATTTGAGTATTATAAGATATTATTCCATTATTTTACAGCGTTGTTGAACTATTCCCCCGCGTTATTTGATTTGGGGTTGTGTTATTGGACATATTTCCTGTGTTATTTAAATTTTCACTATGTTATTGGAATAAAACAACCCTAAATAAAGTAAAGCGGGGGAATATTTCAATAAGACTTCAACCCCCAATCAATTAACGCGGGGAATATTCCAATAACACTGCAAAATAATCAAATAACACCATATAATACCCGAATAACACTTCTCTTTTTACAAATAATGCAGATGGGATATTCCTCACTGTTACAATCCGAATGTAGCTCTACGTTAGGAGTCCTGATGTAATATTTTTCGTCTCAATTCATTTGCCTCCTATTTTACAGCAGGAGAGACCGGTTTTCTAGCTTCAGTTCCTTGCCATAAATATTTTATGCAATTATAATATTAAAAATGGAGTAATTTATCGTTGTTATTATGGACACAATCCACATGATTTGTTTAATCTGATGAACGAATGACCTGTAAAAACTGGAATCTGAGGAAAGGAGGAATTGAAAGGGACCCGGCAATGGCATTATACGAAGGTCAGGGTAGCAGATTGGTCGGGGGAATTATGGTCAAATCTCATTAAATATTTGTTATTAATTGAAATGAGCAGGCCCTGCTGCTCTCTTATGCTTGCATATGGCATGATATTAATCAAATTTTCATTTTTTTATTTTTCCAGAAAGATTTACATAAATACCACTCACTTCTTACGTGTTTTTAAGTATTTACATATCGAACATCTAAACTTGGATTTGATTTTTGCATGTATGTCATCTTACTTATGCATGGACAGGCGTATTTCATTTTTTTTTAAGTTAACGTTGCAGTATTTTTGATGTGATATGAAAGATTTGGATGGTATAAATGTAAAAAATAAAATTTTGGTGTTATATATGTAAATACATAGGAGTTGGGCGGTATGTGCGTAAATATTTTTTCTATCCTCCATCTGTTGCAGGAACGCAGAACTTTAACTTGAATTTTTCAACGACAAGAACTATAATAATAAAAATAATAATAGTTGTAGTAATCAGCATTTTATTTGATGCACTCAATTCTTATGTATTTACATATCTAACATCCAAAATTTAATATTTACATATATAACTTCCTGGTGTTATAAACTTATGCATATATCACTTCAAGAAAATGATGATAGTGGTATTGTCGATGTGTTGGTAATGATTTGAGCGGTATGCATGTAAATATGAATGTTTAGATGTTAGATATGCAAATACATAAGAATTGTGTGGTATGTATGTAAATTATCCTTTATTTGATGCCATCATAATATCTAGTTGTGTCATTATTTTAAGAATTTGTCTGGTTCCTGGAAAAGAAACTTCCATTAAAGAAGATATTATGATAAGGATTATATGATATCATCTTAATTAAGCCTACTTGAAAATATAAGGGATGTTATTTTATTGGGTAAAAGTTGACCTTAGGCTGGTTGGGCTCCAACTCACCCTTAAGAATTAGTAGTATATATGTCAACTCTACAAGAGGACTTTGATGCATACATGGAATATGATTCTTTTCTTATCTAATTCATTCTTATTCCTAAGAGAAATCCTGCTACGATATATGGGACCATTATGGTCAATGTGACCAACTACGGTATATGCGGCACATAGCTCATGCAGTTCTCAACTCCGTCCCCCACAGTCTACTAATATTATCACACCTCACCACTACGGTTAATTTGATCGGTTACGACCTACAACTTGTGCAGCTCCTGACTTAGGTCCCCCGACCTATAGATGTCTTCGTAGCTTACCAATGCAGCCTATGTGGTTCACAAATAATGCAACTCTAGACTTCGGTCCAAATAACATATGAACGTCATCACAATTCACCACAACGACTTATGTAAACAACCGCGTCTTACGTGTCTCGCAACTTCTACAACTTTCTACTACGATCTTTGTGGCAACATGACAGTCTTGATGCAACTACATACAACTCACATAACCAACTACTATCATGGCTTTAAATTGCAGCCTAAACAACAAGCTGATGATACGACCACCATTTACAATATTATCGGTGTACTATTGCCTCCATAGCAACCAACTGTAGCATTTGTAGTCTACTATCATTGATAACTACATTCATTGCATTCAAACTACAACTATTATCAATGAAACACAATTGTACATTTAAAATAATATATTTTGCAAAAACATCTTCCCTAATTTAGGAGAATATTACATTTGTGTACTCACAATTTATAGTGTATTATCTTAACTAGGTTATGCCATGCCATTTTTTCCCATTTTCAAGTTTTTCCATACAAAAATTGAGGTCTCACCTAATTCTTTCTTCCCTTAAATTACATGAGTGTGTTGTATTTTCGTATAATGCTAAGATGATAATTCATTAATTTTCCATTGCTCGCTAACATCGATGATAATATACAAATATAAAAAAATATGAGAGAATTTGATTGTAAAAAATATAGGTTATCACATTTTTTGGCTATATATATATATATATATATATAAAATATATGAATGAAATCACATAAAATAAATATAAAAAATGCAATTATTTTAATTTATACAATAACAAGTATTTTTTGTAATGAATAAAGAATTAATATTATAAATATTTAAACTTAAATAAACTAACCATTTAAAACATATCTAAATTATTTTTAGCAAAAAATAAAGACACTTATTAGAATTAAATAATTATTTAACTAGGTCAAGTTGATTTCAAAAAAATAAATAAATGTATTGCTCATTAATTAATTATATTGCATACTAAAGTCAAATATTATATATTTTAAAATTATAAAATAGCAGCATATCGCAGTCAACCGTTTTACCAAATAGCCGAATACCAATAATCTTATGCTCTATACTTGACTGTACAAAGCAGTCCTTAATCAAGCAATTAAGTAATCATAAAACCACAAATTAACGCAAGCCATTGAAAGCAATATACAAAACGCGGGTCTGCATTCAACAGCATTTAAAAATAATAACCAAAAAAAGCGATTAAGTGACCTGCTTCGAAAACAATAAACTACGATCTCTTGAGAAATGCAAATAAATTAATTGCGTTCAGATTCTAAAGGGGCCAAAAGATGAATAAAACAAAACAGAGGGGGTTTTTAGAGAGAATCCAAATCCAACATGGTCAAGGCGCTTGGTGACGAGGAGTTGAATTCTGCAAACAAATTGAAAAACGCGACGCCTTTTGTGATTGCGCCTTTGTTCTTGCTTCTCAAGACTTCTTTGTTTTTGGGGGCATTTTCATGCATATCACATGAATCTTATATATTTACATATCTAATACAAAGACATTTATGTTTTGATGCATGCCATACAAATAATTACATCACATAAAAATATCATAATTATTATCTTTCTAAAATAAGACAAACCGGTTGATATATAACTTTATAATACTAAGATATTACAATGTTAGATACATACATCAACAACCACAAGCTTTTATTTTACTAAGTGGGGTCCGATACATGAATCTTTTTTCTCCTTTACGTACGTCTTATTGAATGTCATATTTTCATTTAATTCTAATAAATTAAGATCATTTTTTATACAACATGCCCAAGTCTTTTTAGGTCTACCTCTATCTTTTTAAACATAAGTTGAATCTAAAATATCTACTCTCCTAATTGGATCATCAGATGGTCGATGTTTGATGTGATCAAAC
>NW_018221809.1:52150-64309 GCF_001263595.1 Phalaenopsis equestris
TCAGTAAACAAGCATATGATTAGTCAATGTTCTTTATGCCTAGACCAAAGGGTAAAGAATAGGTATGCTCCAATTTGGCACAATATAAATTGAACTAATTCATTTTATCTATTCACTATAATTTCTTGACAAGGAGAAGGATGCTTCTTATATATTGAATATCACAATTAAACCCTACTTTATATCATTAGTTATTTATTAGTTACTAAAATTATTTATTTATTTCAATTGCCTATTAGTGAAAAAAAAGCAAATTTAACGTTGTTGTTGTGATTAAAGTATTGCTTTTCTAAGGTCTTAGTCCGTAATTCTAAACTACTCCTTGTGGGATCGATATTTAGGACTCCATTAGAGCTCTATATTACTTGAGCAATAAATATACTTGCATTGACAAATTCGACTTTAACATTATTGAATATTATATTTATACATCTTAATTAAATTAGACACATCTATATAGTCGCGATCAAGTCTTTTGATGCCATTGCTGGAAATTAAATCTTCTAGTAGCACCATCAAATTCTTGTATTTGTCGATTTACAAAAAGTCGGTCAGTGTGCAACCCACATGTTAAGATATCTAAAAGGGGAGAGGAGTTATGATTATCAGTAGAAGTAATGCTGATAAGTATAGGTCTATGATATGAGCCAACAAGACTAAGATGAGTGAAAAAGGTGAGGAGGAATTGGTTAAACCATGCATCATTTACCAACATTCTATCAAGCCTCTCTCAAATGGCTCCCCTTTTCCAAGTGAAAGCAGGCCCCTTGAAACCCAAATCAAAGAGGCCAGCCCTGTGGATATTATCACTGAAGGTGTTCATCTTGGCAGGATTTGGGACTCTTTCTCCAGATTTTTCAGCAGTAGAAGTAATACAATTGAAGTCTCCCCCCACCAGCCATGGGGAGTCCATCTGCTGGCTGATGTTAATCAACCTATTCCACAGCTCCTTTCTAGCATCCTTTGTGCAACCAACATGTATGAAGGTAGCTTCACCCTTATGTCCATTCATATTGAATGAAAGGTGGACAAATTGTGGAGGATCAATTAAAATATTTTAATTGATTTCTCTTCTGCAAAAAAAATCCAAATTTTATTGTAAGTGTTCCCAAAATGGGTGAAACCTACAAACTTTTTAATCAGATTTTGAGGGTTCTTGTGAACCATGGGTTCAAGGATAACAATACACCACAACTTGTATTTAAAATTCAAGTATAAAACTCTTTTTAGAGAAAGAGGGTTAGCCATCCCCCTTATGTTCTAGCAAAGTAGATTAATCATGAAGTGGAGGGTGTGGAGAAGGCTGAGATCTTGATCTAGTTCTTCGTCTAAGATTTGGAGAACTATTTCTTGGTCTTTCAGCCTTCATAGAATGTACCCCTGATTGTAATTTTTGCACTTCTGTCACTGGTTTTCTTCTTTTCTTTGCTGTTTTAGTTTGCCAATCTTCTTCAATGGTTTGTTTCATTTCAGTAATGATTGGTTCCTTTGGAGCTTTATCATGGATCTCTGTGATGATTTGCTTCCCCTTCTCAGCTTGCAAAGGGGATGTAGGTGTGATAATTGTGATTTCAATAATCTTCCTTTCTAATTGGCTGTGTGGTGGTGTGTCATCTTGGCTGTTAGGTTCAGATAGCTCTCCAAGGGGATCGGCATCTGATGGAACCTCATTAATTCTTGGGGGTGATTCTTCCAGCCTTTGATTTATTTCTTGTCTCTTTTCTAACATTGTTTCTTCAGAAATACTCCTTGTAGCATTAGTTACAGTTCTTTCAGTAACTATTTGGTTTCTTCCTGCCATTTTCCTATTTGGGGGATGTAATCTGTAACATTTGTCTAAAGTGTGACCAAACATCTTGCAATGTGGACAATAGTAAGGTTTCTGTTCAGCTATTATATCCTGCCAGAACCCTTCAACATCAGAACCAATCCAAATTCTCTTCAGTTTAGGGAGTGTGATATCTCTTTCAACTTGAATTCTAGCAAGGCCAGGTCTGGCCTTATTATATGTGGGGGCATCCACTCTTAGAGGTGTACCTAATGCTCTACCAATGTTAAATAGAGCATTGAGCTTGAAGTAAGGGAGTGGGAGGCCAGGTAACTTGAACCAGAGGGGGACCACAAGAGGCTCTTTACTAGGATCAAACCCTGGAGTCCATTTTATAATTTTCATATTTGTTCCAGCAATGCTAACAAATTGTTTAGCAAACAATCTTGCATAGTCTTCTTCAGCTACCAAATGAATTAGGAGGTGGCTCCCATCCAATAGCCCAATTTTCCAATTGCCTATAAACTCAGTGATTCAAAAAAAACTTCTGACTAGCTCCATTTTAGGATGTCCTAGCTGAAATTTGCACACCAAAGTGAATTTAACCTCTTCCTTTAATGCATCAATTTCCTTAGTAGTGAAGTACACAGTTGCTTCACCTTCTTTAGAGCCAAGATGGTGAATACAAGGACTACTTCCTTTTTCAGCAGCAGTATCATGGAATTCCCGTGGGAATACCAAATGACTATAATCTTGTAAAATTTTAGTTTATTTCCCAACCACACCAGCATAGGTTGCTTTTGTCCATTGGGAATCTGTGGAGATATCCATAGAAGAAGACATCGCCCTTCTAGAACAATCAGGAGCTTGTAGTTTAGCTAAATAGCAAACAGCTGTTCAAGAGGAAACAGAAAGTCAGGCAAAGCCACTTCTGAAACCCAAAGTGACAGCAAGCAAGAAAACTAGTGAAGTTTTCTTCTCCAAGGGGATCCCAACAAAGAAGAAATCCCAAAGACTAGGGGAGATGGGTAAGGACAACCCCCCCAGTATTTAGTAGAACAAAGAAGGATGAAAAGCCAATGGAACAGTGCCACTGAAATGAGCTGAAAATGGAACAGCAGCCACCAATGTAATAGTGCCAAAGAAAGGCTTAAAGGAGCAGTAAAAGAAGATCAACCAGTGAACTCTTTGTTCACCAAAGGAAGCCAGCAGGGCTAACTCCACCAACACCAACTTGAATCTGCAGCCACACGCCTTCACTAGCAAAGCTCCTACTCCAGCCGTCAACATCCTGTTATATATATATATATATATCTATATATATATATATATATAATGGTTCAACACTAATGCTTATGTTTACATTCAGAGCTTAGATTTTTTTGCTTCTCTTTTTTCCACTCTAAGGAAAGAAGCATATTTTCTTAAAATGTAATAAATAAATTCTACACCCTCTCTTCATTTCAAAACTAAAAAATTGCAACTTTAACTAACTAGCTAGAGACATCTTGTTCTTTTCAAAAAAGAAAAAAAAGATGAAATGATCTTACTTTAAGTAAAATCAAAATTTTATAACTCAACCATATTTTCAACTCGATAGATTAAAAGAGAAATAATGAAATAAGAAGACATAAAGCCAATACTTCAAAAATTCTCTTATGGATTCCAAAATCAATCTCAAATAGTTTTCTAAACCAAAATAAACTAATTACACTAATTTTTAACATCCCTAAAAGTATGACTATATTTCATATTTAAAGCTTGAAGAAAATAACATAAATCATGTGATTAATATATTTTTTAAATATTATAAATTATAAAACATACATATTATATGTTGAGCTATGATTGAGTTATATTCATTAGTGCTTAATTTAAGGAAAGAGAAGAGCACATTATCACTTAGAAGAATGAATCTAATAAAAGATAAATTAAATGTTTTTATTAAAAAAAATAGATGCTAGAGATTATAAATTTTGTAATGTCATTTCAAGGGAAAATTTAAGTACTAAAAATTGGTTGTTAGTTTTATAATTTAAAATGAAGGGTTTCAAGATGAATCATGCAAAAAAATATTATCATAGAGTTTGATTAAAGAACTAATAAGTTACAAATAAAATTATTTAGATCTTAAGATTTGTGATGTGCATGTAGTGATTATTATTTGGTATAAAGTAACAAGTACTTTTAGGCAAGTAGAAAAACATGTGATTGCATAATCAAATGGAGGAGCTCTTATGCATGAAGATAGTTGACGATGGAATAAAAATATGCAAAAAAAAGATGAAATTTTTTTCATAAAGTTTGTTTGTATATAAAAGCTTGGAGGATTTAGAAAAATATAAGGTGGCCAATAAGGAGTATAAAAGAAAAAATTTTGATATTAAGAAATTTTCTTTTCATAATCATTATAACAGATTAAATACTAAAGCAGATGAAGGATACATGTATAAGCTATCCAAACATAGACAAAAAATAAAGACTTAGTTCAAGTAAAATATATTAAGAAAGGAAAAAAATCTTTTCTTAGATGAACATGTTGCATAAGTAGAAGAAATATTTTGAAAAAAATTTTATGAAGATTATGAAATTAAGATTGACTTTATTGCTCTTAATATCATAAATGAAAATAAATTTTTATTTTTTAACATATTATTATTAAGAAAAAATTTTCGTAGATTGTTAAGAAAATGAAGTGTAGAAAAGGACTATATTTGATGGTTTTTCAATAGAAAGCTGACAATATTTACAAGATCTGGGAAGATTTTAACTTACTCAATATTTTGATAAGAATTTAAAAGCTAAAGAGATGTCTAATGAGTAAATGAAGAGTTCATTGAATATTATCTTTAAGAATAAAGGGGAAGAATAAGCGTGTAAAAGTTATGGAGTAATCAAGTTAATGAGCTATGCATTAAAGTTATGGGAGAGAATAATTGAACCTTGGATATGATATGATGCAAATATTTCTTAAAATCAGTTTTGATTGATGTCAATCAAGTCTAGTCTGGAAGTTATACTTTTATATAGGTTTTATGTAGAAGCTCAATGAGATTAAAGAGAATTTACATCTGATTTTTGTTGATTTAGAAAAAATTAATGATATAGTTCCAAGGTAAGTATTATAAAGAGTTATAGAAATGAATATTTTTGTAGTGCTTATTTTCAAGTCATTAAAGTTATGTATATTAGACCTATTAATTATGTTTACACCTGCAGAGTGATATAAAAGTACCTTTTATACTTAATGGAAAATTGTATATGATGGTGGTGAGGCTTGCAATGCTATATGGCGCAGAAAGTTAGAGTAGTATAAAATTAAGTAAAAGGTTTCTTAGGTGAGAATGCCCAAGTGGTTGAGTGGCTTTAAATTGAGAAATAAAATATGAAAAAAATATATTTGTGAAAGGGTTGGAGTACTGATACACCAAAAATATTTGCATTTTAGACCCATATTTTATACTCATTTTTGGTGATATTGTACTTAAAAGGAAGATATTTTTCATGTTTTATTGCAAGTTGCTGATTTTTAAGGCTTTAAGCAAAAAGAAAGCAAAAAGGATGAAATTTGGAGTCAAAATGAAATTTTTGAAAATTTTTTCGGCGCCAGACTAGGCATCGATGGCGTCGTTTGACAAAGAGTATGGATTATATTCATGAGCCACTGGTGCTGATGGCGCCAGAATGGGCGCCGACAGCGCCAGTATCGGTGCAGACCCAAATTCTAGAAGATTCAATGAATTTGGATGCTTTTTTAAGAGTTTTTGGATGCACAAATTGGAAAACCAATTTTAGGCTCTATTTAGAGCCAAAATTGATCAGAAAATACTCTCCTCTGCTTGCTCTTGGTGTCTCTTCGCATCTCTTCGCCCCTTTCGTGCCACTTTACTTCCTTTCACGCCATTCCACACAATTAGTCATTTATTCTCTTTATAGTTTTGAGTTTTTGTAGTGAGTTTAAGTTTGAATTACTCTCTTTGAATTACTCTCTAAGAGTGCTAAGAGTGTTGGAGAGGGAGAGAAGTGAGAGATTTCTTCTTCCTACATTTCCTAAAATAAGCTATAAGGAATTTTCTTTGAGAAAGAGTTTTAGATAAGTGTTGTTTGTTTATTATTGTTGTATGAACTTCCTTTTATATATGAAGTTTTTGTTTTGTTTTGTTGTATCTTTGTTTTGTTGTATCTTTCTCAGGAAGTCTAAGTAGTTTCCTTTATCTTTCTTTCTACTATGACATATGGTGAACTGAAAAGATAATTTGGATGTGACAATGTTAAAATTTAAAATAAATTGTGATTGTTTTTCAACTCCACTCTTAATTTACTTTTCACTCTTAATTTACTTTTTCTTAATTTACTTTTCAATCTGACCAGTTAAATTACTAAAATATGTTGTGAAACATATAATCCAGGAAATGGATTATGAGTTCTATAACGGACTGAGAATTACATTTAAGTCCATGAAGGAGTATTTCGTTCATGGAATTAAGTGCAAATAAATATGGACATATACATTGTTGGGTAGAGAATTGGAGATTTTTAGGATGACAGGCTAAAATCCCCAATTTGATCTTAGTATTTAAGAACTAAAGCAAGAGTTAGCCTTCAGGGGAAGGGAAGTGGGAGCTATGGAGTGGGAGCCAGTATCCTCCTAGTTTAGCCACGGATTTAGGGACTAAACCTAAGATTAGCCAATAATTTTTTATAACACTCAATCAGGGTAGAGAATTAATATTGCTCCTATTTAGCACAATATATATTATGAACATTTATCTCATCTCATTTTACCATAGCCTCATTGTAGTGGTAAGGATGCTATGTATTGGGAAAGATGTTTTTTCATATTAGAAATTTCATCACATAAACATAGGTTTAGTAATTACAGTTTTAAACTCTACTTTTAAATTTTTCTAGTAGTTAATAATTTAGCTTTGATAGTATCCAATTTTGATAGTATTTAAAATATTCAAAATTAGTGACAATAATTTCATTGTATTTCTGTGAATTTCCTAGTTAATTTATCATCTCAAATTTAAACCTTCCTCGTGGGATCGTTATTTGGGACTTAAATAGAAAGTTTTATATTACTTGATAATGATATGTATACTTGCGTAGAATCCCAACATTAAATATTTAACATTATTATTCATAAAATATCACATCAAATTTTTGGCACCGTTGTAAAGCAGAGTCAACTTTATAAATTTTACACAACTATATTTTCTCCGGGATCAAGTTTTTGGCATCATTATCGGGGAAGGTAACGGTAAAGTAAATAGATTTGATAAATTAGGAAAATAGAGATAAAAATTTAAGAAAATCAAAAAAATATACAAAATAAAAAATCAATATATATATTGTTATATTTATTTATGCAAAATATCAGATTTGAAGGTTTAGTACCTTACAATTCAAATTAGAATGTACTATTAGAAAAATTCTAAAAGAACAAAAAAAAATTAAAAATTGACGAATAACTTAGATAATCAAATAAATGAAAATCAACAAAGACCTTTAAAAGATTATGTTAGTCCGACAGTAGATAAACTTCACTTAATTTTTCAAAACTCTGATGTTCCTGCTAATTCATTTGAGCTTAAATCTATTATTATCCAAATGGTACAAAATAATCAGTTTGGAGAAACACATACTGAAGATCCTAACTTACATCTTGCTAGTTTTTATGAAATTTGTGCTACTTTTAAATATGATGGAGTTCTAATGATGCTGATAGGCTATTCGTTTACAAAGTGAAAAAGAAGTTGAAACAAGCATCCAAAGAAAAATTGAAGCTGATGAGAAGAAGGAAGAGATTAAAAGTGACCATAATGAAAATGAACAAATACAAGTTCTCTTAGAAAAACCATTCTTAGAAAAAAAGTTCTCTTAGAAAAACCATTACCTCCGTTTTCTCAACGACTGAAGCAAAAGAATAAAGACAAATAATTTACAAAATCTTTGAAAATCCTTAAAAATTTAACGATAAACATTCCTTTCATTGAGGTTTTGGAACAAATTCCTAGTTATGTGAAATTTATGAAAGATATACTAAACAAGAAAATGATGTTTGTAGATCATGAGACTGTTGCACTAAGTGAGAGTGTAGCGTTATTATTCAAAAAAGCTTCCTAAAAAATTAAAAGATCCTGGGAGTTTTATTATACCTAGTGCAATTGGTGAAAAGTTTTTTTTGGAAAAGTCTTATATGATTTAGGAGCGAGTATCAATCTTATGCCTCTATCAATCTTTAAATGTTTAGATTTAGGAGAGATTTGCCCTACTACTATAACTCTTCAGTTAGCTATAACTCTTCAGTTAGCTGATCGCTGATCGATCAATAATCTATCATACAGGAGTTATAGAAGATGTATTAGTAAAAGTGGATAAATTTAATTTTACTGTAGACTTTATAGTATTAGATGTGGAGGAAGATAAAGAGATTCCTAATATTTTGGAGAGACCATTTCTTGCAACATGGAGAGATGTGATAGATGTGCAGAAAGGAGAATTAATAATGAGAGTGAATGATTAAGAAGTAACATTTAATATTGCAAAAGCTATGAACTATCCTGCAATAGAAAAAGATAATGTAATGAATGTTTATGAATGTTTTAGAATGGAAGTTACTAATTATCTAAGTAATGAGCAATTTAAGAAAGAGTTTAAAGAAAATTAAGTCAAGAAGAATTTAATGAGAATGAGAATGAAAAAAAAGAGGAAAACTTAAATTTATTATCATGACAAATTTGAAACATTAGATTTGTTGGAAAATGATAATAAAAACCTTATTTCTTCTAATATTAAGCCACCTGAACTTGAACTGAAAATAATACCTGCCCATTTAAAATACATGTTTTTAGGAGATTCATCTATATTGCCTGTTATTGTATCTTCTGAGTTAACTAAAATTCAAGAACAAAAATTAATAGAAATGTTGAAAAGATATAATAAGGCTTTAGATGGATTTTAGCAGATATTAAAGGAATTAGTTCTTCGATTTGTATGCACGAAATTCTATTAGATGATCAATGCGAACCTAAAGCTGATCCTCAGAGGAGATTAAACCCAATAATGAAAGAAGTTGTTAAAAAAGAAATCTTAAAATGGTTAGATGCTGGAATTATATATTCTATTTCAGACAGTGCTTGGGTGAGTCCAATTCAGAGTCCAATGTCCAATTCACTGTGTTTTAAAGAAACGAGTAGTGACCGTTGAAGTAAATGAGAAAAATGAATTAATTCCAATAAGATAAGTTACTTTTTGGCGAATTTGTATGAACTATAGAAAATTAAACATGGTCACCAGGAAAGATCACTTTCCTTTACCCTTTCTAGACCAAATGTTAGATAGATTGGCTGAAAAAAAATATTACTGCTTTTTAGTTACTGCTTTTTTTTTTAGATGGATATACCGGTTATCATCAAATATTAATTGCTCCTGAGGATCAAGAGAAAACAACATTTACAAGCCCTTATGAAAATTTTGTTTTTCATAGAATACCTTTTGGACTATGCAATGCACCTGCGACATTTCAAAGATGTATGATGTCAATATTTAGTAATTTGATTAAACATGGAATGGAAGTATTTATGGATGATTTCTTTGTATTCGAGACTTCATTTGAATTATGTTTCAATAATTTAGAAAAGTTCTGGAATTATGTGAAAAAATCAACCTAGTACTTAATTGAGAAAAATGTCAATTTTGGTTGCAGGAGGAATTGTATTTAAGCATAAAATTTTTGAAAATGGCATGGAAGTAGGTCCTGCAAAAGTTCAAGTTATTGAAAAATTACCACCTCCTACTACGATTAGAGGGGTATGAAGTTTTCTAAAACATGGGGGTTTCTACATGCGTTACATAATTTTTTTTTCAAAAATAACTAAGTCATTATGCCAACTTCTAGAAAAAGATACAAAATTTGATTTTAATGATGAATGCATAAAATTATTTGAATTATTGAAAGAAAAATTAATCACTGCACCTATAATAGTCCCACATGATTGGGAGAAATCATTTGAAAGAATGTGTGATGCTAGTGATTATGGTATGAGAGCTATTTTAGGACAAAGACACAAAAAGTTTTTTAAGGTAATATATTATGCTAGTAAAACTCTAAATGATGCTCAAATTAATTACACTACTACTGAAAGAGAGTTATTAGCTATTGTCTATGCCTTTGTTAAATTTAAACCTTACTTGATTAGAACCAAATGTATAGGGCATACAAATAATTCTGCTATCAAATACTTGATGCAAAAGAAGGATGCTAAACCAAGATTAATTTGATGGATACTTCTATTGCAAAGTTCAATTTTATTTTAGTTGATAGAAAACGAAATGATAATCAAATAGCCAATCATTTGTCTAGAATAGAAAAAGAAATATTAACTAATTTTGCAAATGAAAATTTAGAAAATTTCTCTGATGAAAAATTATATACTATTGATGAAATAAATATACAGTGGTATGCTGATATATTAATTTATACTGTAAGTGATATTTCACCACAAGATATTAAGAATCAACCATTAAAGAAATTTATATATGATTCAAAATTCTATTTTTGGGATGACTGTTGACCTCACTTTTGGTTGAGGTTTAGTTTTTCCTCTTTAGTAGCCTAGGATCTAGCCATAGGACTTTCATGTTGACTATTCCTAGAAAACTAGAAAAAGAAACTCTCACCATTAGAAATTCTACTATCTTTGCTCAACTTGAAGCTCTACATATCAGTCCTAACTTCTAGCACTTAGTCGGTGGGGTCATTATAGGGGAGCTCAAGTAGAGTTCCCATAGGACTATTTGACCTTAGGGTTGGCCCTGGGTGCTGGTTCGGAGCTAAGGCACTCACTTTCACTCACTCTCACTCACAATCACTCACAACTATAAACCCAAAATTTCTTGACTTTGATCCCTTGATCTTTTGGGAGACTCATATAGATGGTACTCTAAACCCACTGGCCTAGGCTGGGGTTTAGCTAAGACCAGTACATAGAGGACCCAAATGGAATTTCCATTGGTCCATAGCTCATATAGGGTGGTTGGCACCCCAATTCTACCAAAAATATCTAACTTGGTCTTTTGACCCCCAAATTTACCCAGATCACCTAGATACCCTTGGAGCCCTAAAATTGGCCAAAATTCCCAAATCCACCCAAAATACCAAAATTTGTCCAAAAATCAATTCAAACCTTTTCAAAATACCCAAGTTACCCAAAACTACCAAAAAATTCCAAATTTACCAAAATATCCCCAAAATGACAAAAATTACAAAAATAATCTTGGCACCCCAAACTTTCCCAAAACCTCCAAACTCACTCCAAATGTCTCCAAAACTAATTTTTACCCTTCAATTGAATCCAATTTGGCCAATTTGATCATTTTGACCAAAACCCCCAAATTGCCTTTAAAGGTCAAATTTCCCCAAATTCACCTCAAATGTCCATCAATTTGGTCTCAATTTCTCCCAATTTAAATCCTAAACTCAAATTCACCTTTCATATGACCAATATAAACCAAATCCAAGCTTAATTGGACCATTCTTTGAGCCTAATTTTGATCTAAGTCAAACCCCCAATTTTGGCCCTATGACTTAATCCCAACAAATTGAACCTCATAGCCTACTAAATTTCCCACAATTTATGTTTAAAACTCTTCATAACAATCCTAAACATAAAAATTAACCTTTAATTGGCCTTGGTGAAGCCTCAATGTCATTTAATTTTGACCCAAGTCCAAAAATCCCCAAATTTGCCCTAAATTGGCTCTGTCCCCAAATTCCACCAAATTAATGGCCTTAACCCCAAAATTGACACCCAATTTATGTTGAAAAATCCTCATGATGTTCCTATAAACCATTTTCAACAATAAATTTGGACTTAGCCCAACCTTAGCTCAACCTAGACCCAAGTCTAGCCCAACATACCCAAATTGACAAAAATTCCAAAATCCTTCAAATTGAACCCCCAATTGAACTCAAAATCATTTCAATCCTTCACCAAAAATCTTCATTACAATCATCTACACAATGTTGATCAATTATTTTGGCTTAAATTCATGGCTAGCCTAACCTAAACCCAACCCTTGGCCATTTGGACCCATATTGGACCCGTACACCAAAATTGGCCAAACCACCCTAAAGTCACCAAGTTTATGACTCCACAGCCACTAAGCACTCTCCATGGATTAGGCTAAACCCCTTGGACCAGCCTTGGTGAGATGATTTTAATGAAGATTTTTGGTGATTCATGCCCATTGGATCCCTAAATTAAGGGATTCAATGACCAGATCAGGCTAAACCCTTTGGACCATTGGATCCCTAAATTAAGGGATTCATGCACCAGATCAGGCTAAACCCTTTGGACCATTGGATCCCTAAATTAAGGGATTCA
>NW_018221809.1:64370-72116 GCF_001263595.1 Phalaenopsis equestris
CCTAGCCACCTCCCTGGGCCCTGCCGGCTGGCCTAGTTGCTGAAGCACCTCAAAATTGAGGGCCACCATCCCTCAATAAAACCCAACCTCAACCCTATGGGCCAGCTCACCCTTATTAAACTATAGAGCTTCTCAACCCACCACCTCAGTAGACTTTTGCACCCAAGGCCAGACCCTAAGCTCCCCTCTCCACAGCCATGGCTATAAAACCTCACATGGCTATAAAACCTCACCTCTATGACAAACATAAGGGTGATAAAATTTCCTTAAGGAAACCTGGTAAAATTGCTCCCACAACCTCTCTAGGACCTCCCTAGTGCAAACCAAACACCCCCTACCCTAATTCCCATCGGCGGAGCTTAATTTTTGATTTCAAATCCTTGTCAGAGATGATAATTCTCCAGCACACCCCCACAGTGCACCAAATTTCCATTAAATTGGCCCACACCTTCACCACAATGAAAGAAGACAAAGCCCCATAGAAGCCCCCTCACAGAGAGCTTCTCCCCTAGAGTTTGATCAACACCCAAATTCACCCTTGATGGAATTCAGGTCTAAACATTACACCACAGCAAGAGGCCCAATCCCTAGCCTCCTTGGACCTCCACAAACATGCCAAGCACCTTTGATTGAAGCTTTTGATTGAAGCTTCCCTTCCTTCCCTTCTTAGAGCAAAGGTATTGAACTTCCCATCTTCCCGAGCCAATTTTGACTCTCCATGTGATTTAGGTTAATTTAATGGCATCTTTACCGTATGGAAATGTTTTACTCACCTAGACGAGTCTATAGAGTTAAACCCGAGGTCATTTGATTGAGAAATGAGTGAGATCTTAAGGTTTTAGGGTTAACGGTCACAAACTCACACTAGTTGGGGATGAAGATACGGAGCCGTTAGATGGCACGTGTAACAGACAAACGTCTAGGATTGCGTTGGATGGGAGCTTGATAAATAAAGAGCGGGCCGAGTCAGCAGCTACGTGGATGGTGGTGTCCAACCAGAGTGCGCCACACATGTCTTTGGAGCTATCACATGATGTCATGGCACCGC
Source organism: Phalaenopsis equestris (assembly GCF_001263595.1). Taxonomy (NCBI): domain Eukaryota; kingdom Viridiplantae; phylum Streptophyta; class Magnoliopsida; order Asparagales; family Orchidaceae; genus Phalaenopsis; species Phalaenopsis equestris. The sequence goes on from NW_018221809.1 coordinate 65,419, forward strand.
ATGTTTAAGTAGAAAAATAAGGATTTATTTAATTCAGAAAACACCCCCTACCTTTAAAAATTCATATCTTGGTGTAGAAAAATCACAAAAATAAAATAAAAATATCCCAGTGCTCAGTAAATAGAGGAGAATAATATGGAAATAGTTTGAAGTTTATTTGATGTACATTTCATTTTTAATTAATTAAACACTATTCTGAGTATTTTTATTCTCCATGCATTCAAATATTTCACCATGACATGCTATTTGGTTCACTTGTAGCATCTGTCATGGGGGATCTCCCCTGATTTTTCCAAAGTCAGAGGAGACCCCTATAAGGAGGAATGTATTTTTAAAATTTATGCATCTGATTTGAAAAAGTAATTATAATAATTAGTAGGTAGGTTCACTGTGACCACAAAACCTTAGAAAAAATTTGTCATGAGCTAAGTCATTAAGAACACACCTAATTTTCATAAAACCCTAAAATATAAAGGAAATTAATTTGGTAAAAATAAACATCTAAATGAACATCTAAATGAATAAACATCTAAATGACTTGATCTTAATTCTCCACTGTAATTGAAAGTTCAGAGGACTCCCCATAAAAAAATTGAAAATATTTGGAGTTCATTTGATAAACTAATTTGATTTTATAAGTTAAATGACATTTTTAACACTTAAAATAATTATAATAATTAAAATATAACTAAAAAATTTATGAAATTGGTTTGGGAGTTCTTAGTGATTAGAGGAATTTTTTAAAAATAAAATTGTAATTAAAATAAAATTTTCATTTTCTAAGCATATTTTAGATATCTAAATAATTAAAAAATAATAAAAATCATAAAATTAACAAAATTCATGGAAATATTCTAAATTGCTTCCTAAGTACTTAGGAACAACTGGAATATTTTTTTAATTTTATAGGTGAAGATATTGAATTTTAAAGCTTAAAATAAATTTTAAATGCTAAAAAAGGATTTTCTTTAATTTCTCACAAAAAAAATTATAATAATTGAAAGGAAAATCATAATAATATGAAGTTAATTTTTTTAGGTATTTTGACATTATAAAGATTTAATAAAAATGTAAAACTTAATTTTTCACATTTAAAATATTTTAAAATTAATTGATAATCCAGAAATTAAAATAATTATAATAATTCAAATAAAACTCAATAAATCATAAAATTTAGTCTAAGTGATTCTTCAGTCTAAGTCTACCTCCAATAAAAATTTCAAGTGAATAGGCTTTTTTTTGGTCAAGTTATTGAATTTTCCTTGAAAAATCTTATATTTGCATGTGAATAATTATATAAATTAAATTAAATATTGAAAAATCACATTTTCTCATGTGATGTCTTAATTGACTCATGAGTGAGGTAGGATAAAAATTTCAAAGTCATTTGAATTAAATTTGATGAATTTTGAAGTGATAGAGCCTTAGGGGCAAAGGTATAATTTTGGAAATTTGGCCTTAATTAATATTTAGGCTTAATTCAAGAAAGAGAAATGGGTAATGTTTGATCTTAATGAACATGTTTAGATGATTTAAACATAATGATTTAATTTGTAGAAACTAATTTCACTTTTCTTAATTAAAGGATAAATTTGTAATTTCCTAAATTTCCTAAATCATTAAAATTGGAGGCATATTAAATTAAATGATCTTAGACTTAGGGCTACGGTTTTGGATGTTAATAACTCACTAATTTAATACCCTTATTTGATGTTCAAATGACATTCAAACCTTTTGATGATGAATTACCATCACTTAAAATTCAATTTCTTTCAAAAATTACTAACGTATTCACCAAGGTCTTAAGGGCTTAGTAGTGACCTAGGCTAAATCAAATTTGGGTAAGTGAGGATTAGAAAAGTCAATGTAACTAGAAATTGAACACATTTAAAACACACTACAAGTCCAAGTTAAAGCTAAAATTGGATAAGTGTCTTAATAGCATTAACTTGCCTCTTTAAGGGTTTCACCCACATAATTCTCATATTAAATGACTAATGATAATCACCCTACTCTTAGGGATAATCGAGACATCGATGTTTGTTGAACACTAGAGGTATTTACAGGATGAATTATTAAGCAACATAATAAGTTTAATTGAGCTCGATGTTTTTCACCAGGCGGTGAGAAGGAAGCATGGACCTGCTTCTTCCTCCTAATTTTTTGGATACCTCGGAGGTCTACTAAACTTAGTATGTTTTGCTTAATAAAATCATCCTCAAATGAATTAATAGGGGCTCACCAAAATATGATTTATGATTTGGTAGATCACCAGAACCTTATCTCTCTTCTCTACATAAGATGTTTTTAATATAGAAATGCTCTTACATGCACTTTGAGTTTCAGTTGAAGATGACAGGAAGACCATCCATGTACGTTTTCATTGTAATTTATTTTTACCTGCATTTCTAGTTTCCTACACTTCACTTTTCAGTACGATCTTGTACTTAATAACCTGCATGTATGAACTAAAAATACAAACCTGCATGTTAAACAACGATGACACCCTGCGTGAAAACTAAAACTGCTAGAATAGCCGCAAAACCCATAACTAAAAACAAAACTAAAACCAACCAAGATAAAATTCACTATCACAACATTCAAAATATAAGAAAACTCAAAATTTAATCACAAACTTCACAAAACAACAATTGCAACTAAATTAAATTAAGATTATCGGATGATCGGGATTCTCTTCGAGGAGGTAACCTACGGTTGCTAACGAAGCTTCCCATAGTCTAAATGAATGAAAGTATGGAACTCATTAGAACTCATTAAGTTGAGTTCAGTAAATTCATTTGGACTGAGTAAATCTGATAGGAAATAGTGGTACCATAACAAGGGAACCGTAGGATCCTAAACCGTGTCACTCTAATCAACTTTAATATGCCCCACAACATTTAAAGAATGTCAACCATAGGATCATCTGATTTGAAGTTATAACCTGACACCTTAGAAAAATTAAACTCATCATGACGAGGAGCTTGGAGCTAACATGGTGGGCAGTACGACCATCTTCAGCAGCAAAACATGTCTACACCAGCTAAACCCATCTTTCCTTAGAACTAAACAACAAACCATAGGATTTCGAGGTTTTTTGCTTATGCAAATTAGATTGTCACCTCATCTTTAGTCCTTTTGTATAGCTTTGTTGTACAATCTAAGCCCTAACTCATCTTAGGATTCCAAGGTTATCGTCTGTCACGGCTTAAACCCTCACATCTTTCAGGCTATTTGTGCGATCGTTTCACACAAATACAAGCCCCTAATAAATTAAATTGGCAGGATAAAACATTTAAATAATTTTTCTGTAAAACTGAAGCCAAACATTATGATAGCTTGGGAAGTCATCAAGGTTCTCCTCTGGATCTATGACATCCCCTAATTTTTCCTCCTTTGAATTCTACAAAGATGCAATTTTGGCCTCTGGCACCGACGACGCCAAAATGAGCATCGAAGGCGCCCTCCTATATAGACCATGACACCCACAACAACATTAGGAGTGTCGATGGAGTCCCGAGCAGTTTCGTGCATTCAATGCGAATGCGGTGGACTTTGGCGGGATTTCGCTCCAAAATAACTGTCAAGATGTGTTTTTAAAGGCCTAAAAACTACCTTGGACGACCAGAAACTTCCTAATTTCGAATTCTATGGCTTTCAATTCTAGAAATACTTCAAGGTATGGAGTTTTCCAATAGAAGAAAGTTTATCAGTTTTGACGCGCTGAAATTATACGACAAAGTAATTACGAAAAAGAGACTTATCAAGGAGAGAGGATTTGTCAATGATGTATTGAGTAATCCAATTTCACAGATTGAGAAAATCGTTGTACAGAGGCATTGGGAAGTTATACGCTACACTACTGCTGCAGTTGTTGTACCAGTGGTAAGAAAATTCTATTCTAATTTACATTGAATTACCCAAGGAGTCGTCTTCGTTCGAGGTAAGGCTGTACCATTTACTCTGGCACTCTGGCGTGAATTAATGATTTGTTTATGATAGAAAACGCTGCAATCTATCATCATATAAATTTTATCCCAATGAGAGATATGATGCAAGATGTATATAATTTTCTAAGGGATGAAAATGATAATTGGGAAATCAGAGATGATGGATACGTTAGTTTCTTCACTGCTTAATCCAATATCAAAACAATGGCATTTCTTCATATCTGCAAATTACTCCCTAACGTGAAGATTAGTAGAGTTACAAGATAAAGTGTCATTTTAATCTATTACATTCAAATGGAAAAGCCCATTGATGTGGGATCAATTATTTTCAAATCTATTATAAGTATTATTATGAATGGGCCAATATATGGATTGGGGCATCCTTCCACAATTTTCTTACTTTGTAGTCAATCTCAAGTTCCATATGAAAGTTGGGGGAAAATTTTATTACCTTGGGAGCCCATGATTCCTATTAATGATAATTATATTGGGAATGGAAATGAAGCATTAGATATTATTTTGGATCATTCATCACATGCTTCAACACCATTAATGCCACAAAGAGTTGGAAGTTCAATAGCTTTAGAGAAGGAAATGAAGAAAATAAAAAGAGAACTTTAAAGTATTACTAATGCAATCAGAAATCTTAACTATCTTTTTGATCACCTAGATTGGACGATGAAGGAGAACTTTTATCAGGATTGGAGCAGATGCTCAAGAAAAATGGATGGATCGATGAAAAATCAACTGGTCAATTCCCGTACCGATGCTTTTATAATTTGGACGTCCATTACCAATCTATGAGAGATATTAAAGGAGGAGAAAGTATTGAAGATGAAGCAGAATAATTGAAGAAGTTGGACTCTCTACTACTTTAAAGTAAATATGTATTTAATGTGATTGTGTGGATTTGATTTACTTTACTTTACTTTGCTTTAGAACTCTATTGAATTTGATTGTGCACACAGTTTTGTGTTAGCGTCTAGTGTTGTGGCATGATTTCGATAATGAATTATAAATTATTTTGTTTTATGGATGTGAAAGTGCAATTAGAAAATCTATTTGTAAAAAGTGTATTTTCATATATAAAAATTAGTTTGGTGTTGTTTGTAAAAATGTTTGTTTGTGAATTATTTTTAAGATGAAAAATAGTGTTCAAAAAGACCAAATAGACTTTGGAGTGAATTGAAAGGAAATTGAAAATTTGCAAAAATCAAATAAATGAATTTTTTGGCCACTAGCGCAGACGGCGCCGGCATGAGCGCCGACAGCGCCCTCAACCCGAAAACCTCCTAAACACCTTAAAAATTCATGATTTACACAGTAAAATGCTATTTTTACCTTTTAGTCACCTTTAACTTCCGATTTTTGCAAGTAGGTCTTACTATTGCTCAGATTTCAGGCAATTTTAAGGCAAATGAAGTTCCGATCTCATCTTCTCTAGGTAAGAGCTACATTTTGAACTCAAAATTTTTTATTTTCACCAAGGATTTATCTTACATTGCTGAGATCCAAGATTTAAAACTTTTTTTTGGAAGATTTTGAGAAAATCCTTTGGTGAAAAACTCTTACTTAGTAGATTTAAGTTTAAAACGTTCCACATTGTGCTTTTCAGAATTTCTGGGAATTTATTTGGATTTGATCATATTTTTGCAGATTACCATGGTACCAAGAATGAGCAAAGGAAAGAGAAATGTGGATTTTGATGATCAAAAGTTTGTCAATTACAAGGCCAACATTTGTTTCAATAGCCTAATTATAACTAAAAATGTAATTCCGGATCAAGGATTTAAAAATTCGGGTGGAGAAGTTGAAAGAATAATCAGTGCTCAACAGTGGGAGAATTTTTGTTACTTTACTGCTGAGGCTATTATTGGTGTAGTGATGGAGTTCTATGTCAATTTTAAGGAGACTTCTAAAGACTATGTGTTTGCTCGTGGGAAAATAGTGGAGTTTACTCCAAGGAAAATTAATGAATTTTATCAGTTAGAAAATGTGTATAGCTACCAGTACAAATCATTTTATGCTACAAATGAGGCCTTAGATGAAGTTATTTCTTTTCTTGCTGATGGAAGAGGAGCTTGGAAGGTGAAGAATGGTGCTAAGGTAAAATTTCATCTTTCTATGTTAAATGTAGTATCTAACGTCTGACACTACTGACCAGAGGAAAATATGTTGAGATTTTCATACCTATTTTATACTGTTTTTGATGATATTGCACTATAAAGAAAGGTATTTTTGAAGTTTTGTTGCAGAAATGATGAATTAGGGTCATTGGAGCAAAAAGATGCAAAAAGGAGCAAAAAAGACCAAAATGTGCAGAATTGAACTAGGGCGCCGACGGAGCCATCGACCCCACCGACGGTGAGATTTTCCCTAGACTCCAGAATTAATTCATTATGAAGGTCCGCCGATGGTTCCCTCGAGGCTGCCGACGGTGAGCTCGGTGATTATGCCCAATCAAGCTTTGGATAACGCCAAATTTTGAAGGGATGCATAGGCAACTCATGGGAAAACTCATCCACAACTTTAAAAGCTATTTTGGTTGAAAATTGATGGAGAAGAAAGGGAGACTTGAAGAGGGGGAAGTGCTAGAGAGAGTTTCTAGAGGTTAGAAAGGATCCAATAGTGTGAGGAATTCTTTGAGAGACTGTAAGAGTGGAGGGAAAGTGAGAGATTTCTTCCTCCTTGCTACTTCGAAGAGGAATTCTGTGTGTTGTAAAGAAAGGAAGAGATTCAGAGGAACTT
>NW_018221809.1:72677-75671 GCF_001263595.1 Phalaenopsis equestris
AGATTTAGTAAACAAGCATAGGATTAGTCAATGTTCTTTATGCCTGGACCAAAGGGTAAAGAATAGGTATGCTCCTATTTGGCACAATACAATTTGAACTGATTCACTTTATCCATTCACTATAATTTCTTAACTAGGATAAGGATGCTCTCTTATATATTGAATATCAAATTAAAAATCTTATTAGTATAATTAATTATTTAAGAGTTACTAAAATTACATATTTATTTCAATTGTCAATTAGTGACAGATAAACAATTTGAATTCCATTGTTGCGATTAAGTATTACTTTTCTAAAATCTTAGTTCGTAGTTCTAATGTTACTCCCAGTGGGATCAATATCTAGGACTCCATTAGAGCCCTATATTACTTGAGCGATACGTATACTTGCGTTGATAAATGTGACTTTACAATTATTGAATATTTTATACACACATCTTTATCAAATCTATACCTGTTATTAAATTTTTTGTACAGTTGCTGAGGAATTAAATCTTTTAGCAGTAGTATTAAATACTTATATTTTTGAGCATATATAAAGTCGTTGTCAAGTTTTTGGCACCATTGCGGGGGAGTAAAAAAGAATCATAATTAGAGTAGTGGACAAATTAGGATTATTAGAAAATTTTTACTTGAATTGCAACTTATTTACATATTTAGTTAACTGTTTTACTCTGTACTGATTTCCAATTGTATGCGTAAATTTGGACATGAAAATCTTATATCCTACGATTCAGAATTAGAACGCACTGTTAAAAAGATTAAAAAATTGAGAAGAGAACTTAGAAATTCTGATACAATAGAAAACAACATGAACAATCAAAGAATTGAGAATGAACACCAACCTAGACACCTACGAGATTATGCAAATCCTACAGTAGATGAAATTCACTTATCTATCCAAAATCCCGATGTAGCTGCTAATTCATTTGACCTTAAACCTGCTATTATCCAAATGGTACAAAACAATCAATTCGGAGGTACACCAAATGAAGATCCTAACTTACACCTCGCTAGTTTTTTAGTATTGTGTGCTACTTTTAAATATGATAGAGTCTCAAACAATGTTGTTAGACTTAGAATTTTTCCTTTTTCACTGAGGGATAAGGCTAAGATGAGGTTAAATTCATTAGCACCAGGATCTATTCGAACTTGGGGAGAGCTTTCATAGAAATTTCTATCCAAATATTTCCTTCCATCCAAATTTGCTAAAATTAGAAATGACATAACATCATTTTGTCGGATTGATGGAGAGTCAATATATGAAGCTTGAGAGAGATTTAAAGATCTTCTTAGGAAGTGCCCTCATCATTCGTTACCAAATTGGTTGATAATTCAAACTTTGTATAATAGATTAGTGGGATCTCTTAAATCGATTATGAATGCTGCGGCTTGTGGTTCTTTAATGTAAAAACCTTTTGATGAGGCCTATTCATTAATAGAAGAGATGGCTACCAACAATTTTCAATGGCCCTCTGAATGGGTAAATCCTAAAGGAGTAGCTAGTATCCTGATTCTAATGTAATATCTATGTTAGTTTCGTAGATTACTGCAATATCAAAGAAATTAGATCATTATGGGATGAATTATTCTCCAACACCTCCTATGATGGAAGAGAATTCATCTGGGCAATTTGTGGATGTTTAACCTTCATATGAGACCTTAAATGCTATTAATAGACCCAACAAATCTTATTCAAACTATTATAACCCAGGTTGGAAGAATCATCTAAATTTTAATTGGAATAACAATTCTTCTACAAATCAACAATAGGCAAACAACCCAGTGAACCCAGTAGGAAATTCATCCAACCAAGGAAATGTAAACTATAGACCTTCTTATCCTCCAGGATTTAACAGCAACACTCAATTTAAGGAGAAGAAGTTGTCTATGGAAGAGCTGATATTAAACATGGGTCAACAATTACAGAATCAAGGAAATCAATTACTAATTCAAGGAAATAAATTACAAAATCAAAGAACTGCTATTAAGAATATTAAAAACCAATTGAGACATATCGCTACTGTGCTTAGTAACCAAACATTAGGAACTTTTCCTAGTACTATGGAACCAAATCCTAAAGATCAAGAAAAAGAACAAATCAAAGTGATACAATTACGAAGTGGAAAAGAATTGGAAACAAGGGTGCAAAAAGAAACAAAAACTGAAACAGAGAAAATGGATACCAAAAGAGAAAAGGATCACGAGTACCCAGATTTAGAGTATCCATTTACACCAATGAAAATTACTGTGGAGAAACCTCCACCACCTTTTCCTCAAAGATTGAAGCAACACAAACATAATAAATAATTTTCCAAATTTTTAGAAATTCTTAAGAAGTTAACGGTGAATATTCTTTTCGTAGAAGCTTTAGAGAAGATGTCAAATTATGTGAAATTTATGAAAGATATTCTGAATAAGAAAAGGAAGTTCACAGATAATGAAACTGTTGCACTTAGCCTGTTGCGTAGTGTAATTATTCAGAAAAACCTTCCTGAAAAATTAAAAGATCCTGGAACCTTCCTGAAAAATTAATAAAAGATCCTGGCAGTTTTACTATACCATGTGCTATTGGTGAAAAATTATATGGAAGAGCTTTAAGTGATTTGGGAGCCAGGATTAATCTTATGCCTGTATCAATTTTCAAAAGATTAGGATTAGGAGAAGTCTCACCTACTTCTATAACGCTACAGTTAGCAAATCGTTCAGTTACATATCCTGAGGGAGTTATAGAAGATGTGTTAGTAAAAGTGGATAAATTTATCTTTCTGTGGATTTCATTGTTTTAGATATGGAAAAAGATAAGGAAATACTTATTATTTTAGGGAGACCATTTTTAGCTACTGGAAAAGCTATGATAGATGTTCAAAATGGAGAGTTAACTGTGAGAGTTAATGATCAAGAAGTGACTTTTAACCTTGTGAAATCTATGAAATACCCTGCTGTTGAAAGAGATAAGCTGTTGAAAGACATGGAAATTATTGAACATCTACT